>NC_083446.1:283267-583267 GCF_020745735.1 Hemiscyllium ocellatum | reverse complement strand
TGAAGTGCATAAGATCCTGAATGGTCTTGACAAGGTGGACATGGAAAAGATGTTTCCTCATGTGGGACAGTCCAGAATTAAGGGGCACTGGTATAAAATTAGGACTTTTCTCCTTCGGACAGAAATGAGAAGTATTTTCTCCAAGTGTTGCATATTTTTGGAATCTTGGCCTCAGGTGGTCTGAGAGACAGGGCATTGAATATATTTAAGACAGCGTTAGATAGAATTTTCTTAAGCAGGAGTATCAGAGTTATTGGGGAAGATGGGAGTATGGAATCCAAATTATGAACAGATCAGCCATGATCTTATTAAATGGTGGAGCAAACATCAGGGCCTGGATGGGCTATTTCTGCTCTGATTTCAAATGTCGATAGAATCCAACTACATCCTGACTGTGGCTTTGTACAGGTCCAGGATGCCCAGTAAGGGATTGAGGAGGCACAGTGAACCTAGTCTGCAATCATGCAGACATGCCTACAGTCTGCAGTATAGATGCTGCACACAATGACACGATGTCCGATTCAGAGCAGTTACCTGTCTTTGCCGTTCTGTACGTTGCCTTGTTGACCTGTGCCAGCTCGATCTGCCATCGGGGAGTTCCTGTCACGGCTCACGCTGCTGGTCAGTGCGTTGTTCTGTAACAATGGGACAGGTGGGGGTCAGAGCAGAGACAAAAAAACAACATTCACTTTAGAACAGGACAGTGAGGCAGAGTGACGTTCATGAGGCTAGTGACAGATTATCCCTGCAGCTAAATGATACTGTAGCCTAACTCACCATGGAGGATGGTGTGGTTGCCTTTTTCCTGTCTGAACCAGTGTGTGGACTGGCTGGCACCTTCACATTGCTGTTGGAGCGCCGTGAACTGTCCTTCTCCTCATCCTGGTGTTTGGAGTCAGTGCTGTTGGCTTGGTTCCTCTTGGAGTAGGAATTGCTGCTGGGGTTGGTGGGACCAGCTGCAGAAGTGATCAGAAAGAGTCACAGGGTAATGACAGAGGGTGGGGAATTTCAACTGACAGTAAGTATTCAACTCAGAACTGTCCCCCAGATTTCAGCACGGAAACTGTTCAAGGGACTGAATAATCACCACCCTCACCCCTTCCTGCTATTCATTCCCAGACACTGAGGGTCGAAAATCCACTAGAACTCCGTAAATTCAGCAACTGACTACATCGAACCTGCAACACATCATCAACCTGGGTACAGTACAGGGTTAGAATACAAAGGAAAGCTCCCTCTACGCTGTCCCACCCATCGAACACTCCCAGGACAGGGACAGCACAGGGTTAGATACAGAGTAAAGTTGCCTTTGTATGAGGCAGTAAAACGCTGAAAGAAGTATCACTAAAGCTTAGATCTGAGTCTCTGCCACAATCAGTGTATTACAGTCATTGAGTACAGCATTCAAATAGTGAATATGTACAATCTAATCTTTCCCAATGAATCATTAGCACAGAAACCCAGCTCTTCCTGGGCAGTGAGAAACTATCTGAGAATACCTTGTTCACTGATCCGACGTGGTCTCTGACTGGATGAGACACTTCGCTGTACCTTGCTGGAGGGAGATTGTGCGTTGCTGTTGGTGTGATCAGTACGTGGCTTCAGACACAGGTTACTGGTGGACAGCGAATCTGTATCCAACTGTGCACAAAACAAACAATCCCAATCTCAGAAACTCAGCACAACAACTGGCCACATCACACCACCAATAACTGGACCAGGCATTAACCACAGACTACCACAGGACAACCAGGCTGAAGGTGTGGTGCAACCAGGCTGACACAGACAGTGCGATGTAACCAGGCATTTAGTGGTTTCTGGTAAAAGCTGTGTGGTTTGAGAGGGGAGGTGAGGACAGTAAATAAGGGAGAGGGCAGTGGTTCAGGAATACCTTCTGTCACAGTTGGGAAACATGAGTGTGAGAAACTTAAGGGAGAATGCAATGGGAGTCTGGCATCAGCTCCTGTCAATGAATTCTTAGCTCTCAGTTACCTCAGACGTCTTCCAGCCCAGTAGCAGATACGTCGCCATGACTTCGTTATACTTCTGGTTCACCAAAGAGTCAGTGATCTCATCCCGAGTGTATCCCATGTTTACCATGAGCTCTGCAGCAAAGGGTATATACACTGTTAAAGCAAAAAGGACTGCCAAGTTCCAAGACTAGAGGAACGGCTACTGAGAAAAAGACTGACCTGTTCTCCGGGGATCCTTGTAGTCTGGCTCAGGGTCTGTGTACGGTTTCAGTTCATCGTCTTCATAACCAACATTCATCCAGCGATCTTTCATTATTTGCTGGTCAAGATAATAATTACAGTCAGTCTCAAAGGAACTCAGATTTCTGCATTGCCTTCCAGCACCCGAGGACCTCCCAAACCCCCTTTGGCCAATCAGATATTACCTTGGATTGGCACCTGGGCAATGGAGAAATCGCAGCAGCCAACACCACAGCAAGATCCACATTTCTGTGCCGTTAACTCTGCACTGTGTTTGCAAAGACGCAAAGATCTCTCATTCTTGGGATGCACCAAATGAAAAGAGGCAAGATAATTAGACTGGGAGATAACCACCCTTCCTGCCCACCAGGCAGGAGACCTTGACTGAGAACAGTACATCAGGAGGATGAATGTCAAGCACAGCCTCAACCTGGCTGACTGAAGCAAGTTCACTGCTGTGTCTGTACAGACTACACTTGGCTGCACTGTGGGAGCAGCACTGTAATTTAAACCCTACACAAAGACTGTACACTGACATCTCTCTCTAACTCACCTCTAAGCTACCTCGTTTAGCTGGATTTAATACCAGGAATTTCTTCAGGAGGTTTTCACAGTCTGTGGACATGTAAAAGGGGATTCGATACTTGCCTCGCAGCACTCTCTCTCGGAGTTCCTGACAGAAAGATAGAAAAAAGTAAATAAGTTGAAAATAAGCACATTTCCAATTTCATCAACCACCCTTCACCCCAGTCAGACTCAGGTTGGGGGAGGAGCAGGGGGACAGCAAAGGGGCCAGGAGACACAGGGTTGTGGGCAGGAAAGGCTCAGGGGGAGAGGGCCAGTAGAGGGAGGGAGGTGATGGGAGTGAGGGATAAGCAGAGAATCCTTTGCCTCTACCTTTGACCAACACCAATAAATCAGATCAGGCCCATTGTGGCTTCTAGGATCTCGTGAAGTAAAAGATAGTGGATCCACAAACACTTGCTCCGCTTTGATCCACCATGTCTGAAGCATTAAGAAGGTACTAGATTCACAAGAACCTCTATTCAAACTTGCCCCAATCTAGTAATCCAGGCCCAGCCATTATAATCACACAAAAAGGAACAGATCAATAGTCACACGCCCTTCCCCACCCAGCAAATCCCCATACAGTGGGAGACACACCGAGAACCAGCACCCCTCCCCACCTCAGGCTGTAACCTCCTTCTGCAACAAACAAGTGTTAACTGGAAAGTAAAAAGATATCACAGATTGTTACAAGGAGAGCTTCAGTCTCCCACAGATACCAGCAGGCACTGATTCTGGATGAGGGCAGTCATTGGTCCACCCTAATACACACCAGTAGAGAGACCCTACGCTTTTCCACTGCAGTCCTCAGCTGTTTCCTAAACTGTCACAGGGCCTAGCATATAGACTCAGCAGGAACATCCAGAAGGTCATAGGATTAATACCTGCCATGTAAAATCTTGCAGGGCTGTGGGCAAGATAGCCCAAGGATTGGAATTACACTTTCAACTCATCCCATATGACCAGAAGAACATGAGGCACTGAAGGAGCTACAATGAGAATAATGTTGGAACTGAGAGGGTTTTAAATATCAGGAAAGATAGACAGAACAGACTGGGCTCTTCCCTCTTGGATAAACAGGAGACTGAGGGGTGACCCGATACACATGTTAAAAATGATGGGGCCCCAATTTCTCTGGTCTGAAATTCTCCATCCCTAAAGCAGGATTCTGGACAAACCTCTCTTACAGCTGTCCCACGATTCCTGACATTGTTCCTAAAGTATGCAGTTCAGAAATAGATACACTACCACTGTTGAGACCTGACCCAGTTATTCACGACAGTTCGGTATCACTCCACTGATTCAGTAGCCTAAACCTCCAGAAATGCAGCCAATGATCCCACGTGACCCTTTTATACAAAGGCAGACTATCCAAGTACCTTCAAGTTCTGTCCATCAAAGGGCAGCGAACCACTCACGAGTGTGTAGAGGATCACTCCCAGACTCCAAACGTCCACCTCTGGTCCATCATATTTCTTCCCCTGGAAGAGCTCGGGAGCAGCGTACGGTGGACTCCCACAGAATGTGTCTAATTTATTCCCCAGTGTGAATTCATTACTGAAGCCAAAGTCTGCTATTTTTATGTGCATATCTCCATCTAACAGCAAGTTCTCGGCCTGATTGGGAAGGACACAAATAAAAATTAACTGAATATTACGGAAACAGAAAATGGAACAGATTAAATTATTTGATCACACAAAAGGAGTGTGACAATAGTGAGACAGAGTGACAGCAGGAGCAGTCACCAGTAACACTAAACTCCAACCTGTTTCTAAACACAGTGCAAGCAACCTGTAACAATCATCCTCCAGGCAGGTCAGTTCATCAAAACAATTTGAAATCTGATTCATTTGCTTATTTTCAGTTCAGTGCATTGAGGAGGTTGTGACATATAAGTCACTTATTTGTATCAGGAACAAAAGGACACCAATCAGCTTTCAGCATTATGGAGATTTCCATTACCCTGGCCAAAGTGCTCCCTGCCATCTTACAACATGGGTCAGATCTATGAAGCAAGATTATTCCCATGCTGTGGACTCTGCCACTCACCAGAGGAAATGGTTTCTTTCAACTGAACCCGTTAATCATCTTATCAATTTTGATCAGGTACCCATACCTGGAAAATGAGCATGGTCTGCATAATCTCTTTCAGCAGGATCGTTCTGGTAGTAGTAGTGGCCCTACCTCTATGCAGGGAGGCCTGGGTCCAGTCCTGCAGCCTGAGATCAGGCGAGCAATCCATAAGAAGGGGGCAGAGAGACCACAGTGCCTGTAGGAACCAGCAAGGTTCAATACACCTCGGGGTTGCAGCTGCCCTTAGTTATGCCGTTCACGTAACTCACTCACAAGAGATGGATGCCACTGGCTAGACCAGCATTTATTGCCTACCCCTAGCTGCCATTGAGGTGGTAGTGAGCTGCCTTTTTGAAATGCTGTATTTCTTGTGCTGCTGCAGGGAATCCCACAACACCTTTAGGGAGGGAGTCATAGGATTTTGAACTAGTGACACTGAAAGAATAATGATACATTTCTAAGTGGGGATAATGAGCAGCTTGGCAGGAACTTACAGGGGGTGGTATTCCCATGTATTTGCTGTCCTTGTCCTTCCACGTGGAAGTGATTCTGGATTTGGAAGGAGCTTTGGTGAATTTCTACAGTGTCTCCTGTAAATGGTACACACTGCTGCCACTGAGCATCAGGGGTGGAGGGAGTGGATATTTGTAGATGTGGTGTCAATCAAGCAGGCTGCGAGCATGTACACTACTAAATGGATTGCATCAACTCACCCACATATCAAGCAATGCATGCTAAGTACAATACACTCTTCAGAGGAGTCAATAATGTGAAGCACAATATTCAGGATAAGTATAATCACGGAACAACTAGCAAATAAGCAATGAACCAGCATAGTCATCACGTATCACAATGGGAGCTACTTGGAGGAGAAACAGTCACAGTGGTCCTTACCTTTAGGTCCCTATGAACAATGCACTTCTGGTGACAGTACTGCACAGCAGATACTATCTACAAAACACAAGCAGGAGAAACAGTGAGACATCTGGTTAACACCTAGGGTCTTATTCAACTTAGCAAACCAGATTATAGCGAGTCCAGGATTCATTTCAATATCAGTGACTTCACCAATATCCCAATGAGCAGTATCATTATTGGAACACTCAAGAATCTCTACAGAAACCACAAACAATGATACTTGTGAATGACAGAGGACAAGATATTGCGGTGAAAAATTCACCAGATACCAGTAGGGCCAGGGGCTGCAAATGCACAGTGACAGTGCAGACATGCAACTTAAATAGGAAATGTCAACATGGCAGCTTAACATGCACATTGTAGATAAAAGAATGTAATTCCAGGTTGTGTGAGGTTTTGTGAACATCTTAGTTTTTGAATATAGAACAATACAGTAATGCCTGCTGTTAGCAGATTCCAAATGTTGTAGCAATGCTCTCCACCATGCAGGGAGGACCCATGCCTCACCTCTGTCCTGTGCTCAGCTCAATGAGAACCAGTTGAGCCCCTCAGTATTCATTGGGTGGGCACAGCAGAGAAGGTCAGGGATCACAGCTAGAGGTCCAGCTCCCACTTAGCAACACCACCTCGTCCTCTGCCTCCTCTTCTCCATACCACTGCCACCACCACCCCACACCCCCCCACCAAAATAACATCAGGCAAAAGTCAACACACAACATCTAGGTTGGTAAAGGGGCCTGGGGGAGGAGACAGTGGGGATGGGCTCCTACTGAAAATGGTGTGGGAAGGGACGGAGATGTGGGGAAATGTGGAATGAATGGGGGAGGGAGGAAGGAGAGAGGGAAAGTGGTGAGGGAGGTGAGGAGAGGACGAAGAGGTAGGAATCAGAGAAGGGCCAGGAAGGGGTGGCAGGGTTCGGGGAAGGGGGGAGGATGAATTTGAGCTGTGGCTGATGAAGGACAGAGAGAGATAAGGGAAGGAAGAAATGAAGAGGAGAGGTTGTTGGTGAGCACTGACCTGTCTGAATTTCGCTCTTGCTTCTTTTTCTTTCATTCTTCCATGTGCAACTAAATAATCAAAGACTTCCCCTGCAGGAGCACACAAACACTGCTTAGCAAGCTGCAACCAAGTTGTTCAGTAACTTAGCCCACAGAACACAATGTGAGCAATGAGCTGCGGCCATCATTTAATACTAAAATAATACCAGGCAAAAGTCAATCCCCATCCCCTCAGAAACCTGGAGGCTGAAGTACAACAGAGAACTATTGACATGAAGAATAGATGCTGGGCGGAAAGACCACGTGCAATTCTGTAACTCATGAACAACCACGAAGTTTCTTCAGCACAATTATCTGCCACCTATCCACCAAACTGTTCAAGTCTTTATGAAGTTTCACAGCAGGATTAAGCCCTTTGCCCCCAGTTCTTCACTATTTCATGATGTTGCGCCTGTCCTCTGACCTACAGTCTATTCCCTGGGGGAAAAAAAACAGCCTCTCAGCAGCTTCACACATCCGGTCAAATACTGCTCCTGTGGAGCTCAGGGTGGGGAAGGTTAAGAGTTAGGCCTTCCACACAGTACCCAAAAAGCTTGGAATCCAACAGTTCACACTTCATTGATAAACAGGGTCACCAGAAAATGTGCTAGCACACTCTCTGATCAATTTACAACTCAGGAGCAAATTACTGCAGTTGCTGGAATCTGAACTGAAAACTAAAAATGCTGGAGATCACAGCAGGTCAGAGTGTCTCTGATAAAGAGTCATCTCGATTCAAAACATTAGCTCGCTTTCTCACCATGGATGCTACCTAACCCACTGTGATCTTCAGCATTTTTTGTTTTCAGTTCAACTTACAACTCAGGTTAGCTCACAGTGCAGTAATACCACCAGTCAGGTTCAAGCCAGTGTGACCACCAGGTTTATAAAGAAGTATCAAAGTGGAGGAAGTGGAAATGATCTCTGAAACGTTATTTAATTGGCTTTTATGGAAAGCAGTGAGCAACTAATTCCAGCTCAGGCTAATGTAATCAGACTGTGGGCATATCAATAGATGTTCAGATAATGAGGCAATCACAGCAGGTCAAGAATCTGCTGAATTCTGGAGATTAATTCAGGATTCAGGGAGAGCCTGCACTTGGCTGCAGGATTGGAAAGACACAGTGGACAAAGAACTCTCCAGGCACGGCATCTCCCAGGAGCTTTTTTTTAACCTGGGGTATGTGGGATGGGGTGCTGAAGATGACTGGTGCATGAAGAGCAGTCCATCCAAACTATGACTAACACGAGGGGTCATAGTTTTAAGCTGGTTGGAGGAAAGTATAGAGGGGATGTCAGAGGCAGGTTCTTTACACAGAGCTGAGAGAGGATGGAATGCGTTGCCAGCAGTTGTGGAGGCAAGGTCATTGAGGACATTTAAGAGACTACTGGACATGCATACGGTCACAGAAATTTGAGGGTGCATACATGAGGATCAGTGGTCAGCACAACATCGTGGGCTGAAGGGCCTGTTCTGAGCTGTACTGTTCTATGTTCTAAACCAGGTTGCCTTTTCTCAAATGTTCTCCCTTGGCTTTCTCTAGACAGAGGGACCAGAGCTATGATGCAGTATCCAGGGAACTGTCAGTGAATACAATCACAGGGAATAGTGTCCAGTTTCAAAGTAAGGACGATTAATTAAGTGCGAGACAGAGTAACACACATACTTTTCAACCTACTACATGTAAAAAATGAGGTCTGCAGATGCTGGAGATCACAGCTGAAAATGTGTTGCTGGTCAAAGCACAGCAGGCCAGGCAGCATCTCAGGAATAGGGAATTCGACGTTTCGAGCATAAGCCCTTCATCAGGGCTTGATGAAGGGCTTATGCTCGAAACGTCGAATTCCCTATTCCTGAGATGCTGCCTGGCCTGCTGTGCTTTGACCAGCAACACATTTTCAACCTACTACATGTAACCAGGCCTGGCAGCAAAACTTAGAGTCATAGAGATGTACAGCATGGAAACAGACCCTTCGGTCCAACCTGCCCATGCCGACCAGATATCCCAACCCAATCTAGTCCCACCTGCCAGCACCCGGCCCATATCCCTCCAAACCCTTCCTATTCATATACCCATCCAAATGCCTCTTAAATGTTGCAATTGTACCAGCCTCTACCACGTACCACCCTCTGCATGAAAAAGTTGCCCCTTGGATCTCTTTTATATCTTTCCCCGCTCACCCTAAACCTACGCCCTCTAGTTCTGGACTCCCCAACCCCAAGGAAAAGGTTTTGCCTATTTATCCTATCCATGCCCCTCAATTTTGTAAACCTCTATAAAGTCACCCCTCAGCCTCCGACGCTCCAGGGAAAACAGACCCAGCCTGTTCAGCCTCTCCCTATAGCTCAAATCCTCCAACCCTGGCAACATCCTTATAAATCTTTTCTAAACCCTTTCAGGTTTCACAACATCTTTCCAATAGGAAGGAGACCAGAATTGCACGCAATATTCCAACAGTGGCCTAACCAATATCCTGTACAGCTGTAACATGACCTCCCAACTCCTGTACTCAATACTCTGACCAATAAAGGAAAGCATACCAAACGCCTTCTTCACTATCCTATCTACCTGCGACTCCACTTTCAAGGAGCTATGCACTCCAAGGTCTCTTTGTTCAGCAACACTCCCTAGACCTTATCATTAAGTGTATAAGTCCTGCTAAGATTTGCTTTCCCAAAATGCAGCACCTGACATTTATCTGAATTAAACTCCGTCTGCCACTTCTCAGCCCATTGGCCCATCTGGACCAGATCCTACTGTATTCTGAGGTAACCCCCTTCGCTGTCCACCACACCTCCAATTTTGGTGTCATCTGCAAACTGCAAGATGTCACCATCTATTTCCCTACAGTCTATATCTTCCATATCCTTTTCCACAGTAAATACTGATGCAAAATATTCATTTATATCTCCCCCATTTTCTGTGGCTCCACACAAAGGCCGCCTTGTTGATCTTTGAGGGGCCCTATTCTCTCCCTAGTTACCCTTTTGTCCTTAATATATTTGTAAAAACCCTTTGGATTCTCCTTAATTCTATTTGCTAAGGCTATCTCATGTCCCCGTTTTGCCCTCCTGATTTCCCTCTTAGGTGTACTCCTACTTTCTTTATTCTCTTCTGCGGATTCACTCGATCTAGCCTGTCTATACCTGATATATGCTTCCTTCATTTACAGAGGTACATCTACTAACTGTACCTCTTATGCTTGCATCCAAATCATTTATGTAAATGACAAAAAGTAGAGGTCCCAGCACCGATCCTTGTGGCATTCCACTGGTCACAGGCCTCCAGTCTGAAAACAACCCTCCACCACCACCCTCTGTCTTCTACCTTTGAGCCAGTTCTGCATCCAAATGGCTAGTTCTCTCTGTATTCTGTGAGATCTAACCTTGCTGATCAGTCTCCCACGGGGAACTTTGTTGAACGCATTACTGAAGTCCATATAGATCACATCTACTGCTCTGCCCTCATCAATCTTCTGTTACTTCTTCAAAAAACTCAATCAAGTTTGTGAGACATGATTTCCCATGCACAAAGCCATGTTGACTATCCTGAATCAGTCCTTGCCTTTCCAAATACATGTACATCCTGCCCCTCAGGATTCCCTCCAACAACTTGCCCACCACTGAGTTAGACTCACTGGTCTATAGTTCCCCGGCTTGTCATTACCACCTTTCTTAAACAGTGGCACCACGTTTGCCAACCTCCAGTCTTCCGGCACCTCACATGTGACAATCGAAGATCCAAATATCTCAGCAAGAGGCCCAGCAATCACTTCTTTAGCTTCCCACAGAGTTCTCGGGTACACCTGATCAGGTCCTGGAGATTTATCCACCTTTAACTGTTTCAAAACATCCAGCACTTCCTCTTCTGTAATCTGGATATTTTGCAAGATGTCACCATCTATTTCCCTACAGTCTATATCTCCCATATCCTTTTCCACAGTAAACACTGATGCAAAATATTCATTTATATCTCCCCCATTTTCTGTGGCTCCACACAAAGGCCGCCTTGTTGATCTTTGAGGGGCCCTATTCTCTCCCTAGTTACCCTTTTGTCCTTAATATATTTGTAAAAACCCTTTGGATTCTCCTTAATTCTATTTGCCAAGGCTATCTCATGTCCCCGTTTTGCCCTCCTGATTTCCCTCTTAGGTATACTCCTACTTTCTTTATTCTCTTCTGCGGATTCACTCGATCTAGCCTGTCTATACCTGATATATGCTTCCTTCATTTTCTTAATCAAACCCTCAATTTCTTTAGGAAAAAGTGAGGACTGCAGATGCTGGAGATCAGAGCTGAAAAATGTGTTACTGGAAAAGCGCAGCAGATCAGGAAGAAGGGCTTATGCCCGAAACATCGATTCTCCTGATCCTTGGATACTGCCTGACCTGCTGCGCTTTTCCAGCAACACATTTTTCACCTCAATTTCTTTAGTCATCCAGCTTTCCCTATACTTACCAGCCTTCCCTTTCACCCTGATAGGAATATACTTTCTCTGGATTCTTGTTATCTCATTTCTGAAGGCTTCCCATTTTCCAGCGAACATCTGCCTCCAATCGGCTTTCGAAACTTCTTGCCTATTACCGTCAAAATTGGCCCAACTCCAATTTAGAACTTCAACTTTTAGACCTGGTCTATCCTTTTCCATCACTATTTTAAAACAAATAGAATTATGGTCACTGGCCCCAAAGTGCTCCCCCACTGACACCTCAGTCACCTGCCCTGCCTTATATCCCAAGAGTAGGTCAAGCTTTGCACCTTCTCTAGTAGGTACATCCACATACTGAATCAGAAATTTGTCTTGTACACACTTAAGAAATTCCTTTCCATCTAAACCTTTTACACTATGGCAGTCCCAGTCAATGTTTGGAAAGTTAAAATCCCCTACCATAACTACCCTATTATTCTGACAGATAGCTGAGATCTCCTTACAAGTTTGTTTCTCAATTTCCCTCTGACTATTGGGTGGTCTATAATACAATCCCAATAAGGTGGTCATCCCTTTCTTGTTTCTCAGTTCCACCCAAATAACTTCCCTGGATGTATTTCCAGGAATATCCCCCCTCAGCACAGCTGTAATGCTATCCCTTATCAAAAATGCCACTCCCCCTCCTCTCTTGCTTCCCTTTCTATCCTTCCTGCAACATTTGTATCCTGAAACATTAAGCCGCTAGTCCTGCCCATCCCTGAGCCATGTTTCCGCAATTGCTATGATATCCCAGTCCCATGTTCCTAACTATGCCCTGAGTTCATCTGCCTTCCCTGTTAGGCCCCTTGCATTGAAATAAATGCAGTTTAATTTTTTAGTCCTACCTTGTCCCTGCCTGCCCTGACTGTTTGACTCACTTCTGTTCTCAGCTGTACCAGTCTCAGATCGAACTCTTTCCTCACTATCTCCCTGGGTCCTACCTCCCCATCTTACTAGTTTAAATCCTCCCAAGCAAATTTCCCTGCCAGTATATTAGTCCCCTTCCAATTTAGGTGCAATCCGCCCTTCTTGTGCAGGTCACTCTTACCCGAAAAGAGATTCCAATGATTCAAAAATGTGAATCCTTCTCCCATACATCAGTTGCTCAGCCATGCATTCATCTGCTCTATCCTCCTATTCCTGCTCTCACTCGCTCGTAGCACTGGGAGTAATCCAGATAATACTACCCTTGAGGACCTCCTTTTTAAATTTCTGCCTCACCCTCTGTAATCTCCCTTCAGAATATCAACCTTTGCCCTTCCAATGTTGTCGGTTCCAATGTGGACAATGACCTCCTGCTGGCCCCTCTCCCCCTTGAGAACATTCTGCACCTCTCTGAGACATCCTTGATCCTGGCACCAGGGAAACAACCACACCATTCTGCTTTTTCTTTGCTGGCCACAGAAATGTGTCTGTGCCTCTGACTACAGAATCCCCTAACACAACTGGTCTCTTGGAAGCCGAACGTACCCCTCGTCGCTTTAGAGCCAGTCTCAATACCAGAAACTTAGCTGTTCGTGCTACGTTCCCCTGAGAATTCATCACCCCCTACATTTTCCAAAACAGCATACCAGTTTGAAATGGGTATATCCACAAAAGACTCCTGCACTAGCTGCCTACCTCTCTTACCCTTCCTGGAGTTAATCCATCCATGTGACTGTATCTGAAACTTTCCCCCCTTCCTACAACTGTCATCCATCACATCCTGTTGCAAATTCCTTACCGCTTCTATCTCTCTCTCCAACCGATCCACTCGATCTGATAAGATTCGCATTCAACAGCAGTTATGGCAGATATAATCCACAGTAACCCTTAAACTCCCACATCTGACAAGAAGTACATATCGCTGCAAAGGCCATTTTTGCTCCTTCACAATCTACAGACCCAGAAAATAACACCGTCTTATTCCTCTACAAACACTGCTCCAGGTTATATTTTAAGTTTAATAAAGAGACTCATCTCCAGAAACATATAATCAAAAAAGAATCCACTGTACTCACTACTGCAGCCTTTCTCTTGGGCAGACTTAAAACAACAATTAACTTATCGGATTCTGTGCTGTGAACTTCACCCAACTGTTCCTCCACGATTAGTTGTGAATTTCACTGTTTGTTAATTTTCTCAGATGCACTCCGATGTCTAGCGATACACGAATTCAAACAGCAAAGGCGATAACTGTACAAGTTCTCTCTCTCTCTCCCTCCTGCACTGTCCTCACCATGTGCTTCCTTTGTCTGCTCTTCTCCCTTTTAAACCGCTGTTGTTTTGACTTTTTTCTCCAAAATTCCAAAACAATCCAACAGCATATAAAACAGTAATTGCTGCTCCTGGAATTCGAGGAAATCACCTCCAACACCTAAAATACCTCAAAAAAGAGTTCTTAGAGCCAGAAATTTTTCCTGTCCTCCATTTGGATTACCCAGCTTGGAGCAGATTCTGGACTAGTGACTAACACATCATTCTCTCAGACACACAAACCGCTGCAATACTCACCCCCACTGGCGTACTCCATTACTAAATACAGTGTTTTTTCCGTTTCTATAACTTCAAATAATTTAACTGCAAAAACACAGAGAGAAAAGAAATCAGATGAAGTCTCACCACTGATTCAATGTACTGTTATGGGGCAATAAAAATTTAATCTTCTGAAAGAATGGTGAGGATCAAGAAGAAAACTGAACACAGGTCTGAACTTTCAGCCTGCGGCTACATGCTTTGAGAGCAATGAGTCAGGTACGTATCATACAATCAGCAATTATAAACTGCGAAAGAGTTACACAAACAAATCTTCCCCCAACCTCTCATGTTCAAAGGATTCCTGAGTGGGGGAATGTGGTACATGAGAGGTGGAGGCTAATGCTCTGTACCCAGGGAGAGTTTTACCATTGCAGACAGTTCACAAGAGGTTTACTATATCGATATCTGGAAATAGTGGGCTGTCTTACAGGACAAAAGTTTGGATAGATTGGACTAGATCTGGAGGGAGCTGTTTAAAAATTAACTACCCTTTCAGGATGAAGATAAAAATTTTTATGTCTCAGAGGGTTGTCCGATTTTGGAACTCTGCCTCACAAGGCAAATGAGGTGGGGTCACTAAACATTTAAGATGGAAGAGGATTGAAACTTGTTAGGCTGGGGAGTCAAGTGCAGAGGTGTGTAGATGGGAATGCAGAACTCCAATGCGAACATGCCAGCTATCAGCTCCACAAACAGTGGAGCAGGATCAAGGGGCTGAATGACCTCTGCCTGTTCCTAATTGGTATGCTCATATCCCTGCTGTTCTGAGGGAAGGTTACCCATTCAAGGCGAGGATTAATTGTATGCCAGCACTTTCTACCATATTACATCCTGAGGTGATCAAGGCTGTATACTTGAATTGGAAATGATTAATTTAAGAGGGGAGAATCTCAGTAGCTTCCCCAAACCCAGGAAGTCTTTGCTTAGCCATGGTGAGAGGTGGGCTGGAACAAGTTTTAGGGCTGACATTTTCCAACTTAGGCTCTGGAATCCATAGATTGGGAGAGTTGGAGGATAGAGGTAATCGCATTGAAAGTTACAAAATACTGAAAGGGGTGGACAGGAAAGATGCAGATCAGACGTTTCCACAGATTGGGATGGGTTAGGGTTAGGGTCAGGAAGGGTCAAAGTGAGAAAGGATGGAACACAACAAAAACAGCTGGGTCTGAATAAGGAGACCCTCAACACTCTGCTCCACATAGAACAGCCCATTAACAGTCTCATAGTAGAGCCAGCCAGTTCCCCACAGACTGAAGGTCAGCTTGAAGAAGCAAACTCTTACCTATATTAGGATGATTTAGAATCTTCATTATTCGCACTTCACGAAATAACTAAAACAGAACAAACAAAATGACAATTCAGTCAGCATAACCTGACATCTTACATTACACAAAGAATCTACATGTGAGTTTATAAAATTTTAACCCTGTAGTCAAATATTCAACCAGTTTGTCCCTATGTGTCTGTGTCACTTTTCCCATTAGGGATGTCAATATCTATTTTAAAATAAGGGACAACATAGACACAAAATAGGGAACCCTGGGACAAACCACTCTAATTCTGGGGAACACACAGGGACAAACTGATCCAATCCCGGGAAACACACAGGGACAAACAGATCCAATCCCAGAGAACACACAGGACAAACTGATCCAATCCCGGGGAACACAGAAGAACAAACCGATTCAATCCTGGGGAACACACAGGGACAAACTAATCCAATCCTCAGTGACCATAAAGGCAACTATAGCGACAGTGCAGACACTAACTAATATTAGCCAAATGATCATAAAGAGAGCTAACTAATCTCAGTTAGGTGACTGTACAAACACATAACCATTCTCAGCCAGTCATTGAAATTCTGCCAACAATCTGAAAAGAGGCTGCGCCTGAGATGTGACTAAACAATGTTGCATATGAATTTCAGTGCTGGTGTAACACCAGGTTAGTAGGCCAGCTCTCAGATTGAATCAAGTATACAAACACAGGAGATAAGAGCAGGAGTGGGCCAACTGACCTCTCAAACCAGCTCATCCATTCAATATGGTCACTGAGCTCGATACTGTAATCCCACCCTTCCCCTATATCCATAGATCTCTTCAGCCACAAGAGCTAATTTTATCTCCTTCTTGAAAACACACTATGCTTTCGCCTCAACCAGTTTCAGTGGTAGTGAATTTTATAGGCCCACCATTCTCTGAGTGAAGAAATTTCTCCTTGTCTCAGTGCTAAAAGTTTACCCCTCATCTTTCAACTATGACCATGTTTGTGAACTTTGCCACTGCTTATCCACAACGTAAAAACAATGACTGCAGATGCTGGAAACCAGAGTCTAAATTAGAATGGTGCTAGAAGAGCACAGCAGTTCAGGCAGCATCCGAGCAGCAGTGAAATCGACATTTCAGATAAAAGCCCTTCATCAGGAATACAGGCAGAGAGCCTGAAGGGTGGAGAGATAAATGAGAGGAGGGTAGGGGTGGGGAGAAAGTAGCATTGAGTACAATAGGTGAGTGGGGGAGGGGATGGAGGTGATAGGTTGGGGGTGGGGTGGGGGTGTGGAGTGGATAGGTCGAAAAGAAGATATCCACAGTCATTCCTTTCAGTAACATTTCTCAATCCATCATAGTCAACCATCGCCTCATACTAGCATAGTTTCTCTCATTAAGATTCAGGACCTTAGTCTCAGAATTAGTTACTCATGTATCCATCTTAGAGTCATAGAGATATACAGCATGAAAACAGACCCTTCATCCAACTTGTCCATGCTGACCAGATATCTTAACCTAATCTGGTCAAATTTACCAGCAATTGGCCCATATTCCTCTAAACCTTTCCTAAACATATACCCATCCAACTGTCTTTTAAATTCTGTAACTGAACCAGCCTCCACCACTTCCTCTGGCAGCTCATTCCATACAGACACCACCCTCTGCGTGAAAAGACTGCCCTTTAGTTCCCTTTTACATCTTTCCCCTCTCACCTTGAACCTATACTCTCTAGTTCTGGACTCCCCCAACCCAGGGAAAAGCCCTTGTCTCTTTACCCGATCCAAGCCCCTCATGATTTTATAAGGTCACCTCTCCGCTTCCAATGCTCCAGGGAAAACATCCCCAGCCTATTCAGCCTCAAATCCTCCAACCCCTGGCAACATCCTTGTAAATCTTTTCTGAAACCTTGCAAGTTTCACAACATCCTTCCGATAGGAAGGAGACCAGAACTGCACGCAATATTCCAACAGTGGCCTAACCAATGTCCTGTACAGCTGTAACATGACCTCCCAACTCTGATAATCAATGCCCTGACCAATAAAGGAAAGCATACAAACGCCTTCTCCACTATCCTATCTACCTGCGTCTCTACTTTCACAGAACTATGAACCTGCATTTTAAGGTCTCTGTTCAGCAACACTCCATCGGATCTTACCATTAAGTAACACCTCTGGGACACCCGCACCAACCAACCCAACCACCCCGTGGCTCAACACTTCAATTCCCCCTCCCACTCCACCAAGGACGTGCAGGTCCTTGGACTCCTCCATCGCCAGAACATAACAACACGACGGTTGGAGGAAGAGCGCCTCATCTTCCGCCTGGGAACCCTCCAACCACAAGGGATGAACTCAGATTTCTCCAGTTTCCTCATTCCCCTCCCCCCACCTTGTCTCAGTCGAATTCCTCGAACTCAGCACCGCCCTCCTAACCTGCAATCCTCTTCCTGACCTCTCCGCCCCCACCCCACTCCGGCCTATCACCCTCACCTTGACCTCCTTCCACCTATCACATCTCCACTGCCCCTCCCCCAAGTCCCTCCTCCCTACCTTTTATCTTAGCCTGCTTGGCACCCTCTCCTCATTCCTGAAGAAGGGCTCTGGCCCGAAACGTCGAATTTCCTGTTCCTTGGATGCTGCCTGACCTGCTGCGCTTTTCTAGCAACACATTTTCAGCTCTGATCTCCAGCATCTGCAGACCTCACTTTCTCCATTAAGTGGAGTCCTGCTCTGATTTGCTTTTCCAAAATGCAGCACCTCACATTTATCTAAATTAAACTCTTGAATTATCTAATTATCTAAATTAAAATCTTGATACAGAGTCCTATCACATTGTGTTCGTTCATTCCCAAGGGGCCTCTCACAATCACATTACCAATTATTCCTTTCTCACTGTACCTCATTTTTTACTCGAAGATTTTAACCTACTGCGAATCCTCTTACAAGGATGCCTTCCTTGAAGAAGCTCTCTTCCTCCCTCTACAAGGATTTCAGTGAGTCTCTCTCTCACTGCACCCCCCAGGTCATCTCCTCTGCACAGAAACTCTTCAGCCACGCGCCCCCACCCCACTCCGGCCTATCACCCTCACCTTGACCTCCTTCCACCTATCCCACCTCCATCGCCCCTCCCCCAAGTCCCTCCTCCCTACCTTTTATCTTAGCCTGCTTGGCTACTCTCTCTCATTCCTGATGAAGGGCTTATGCTCGAAACGTCGAATTCCCTATTCCTGAGATGCTGCCTGGCCTGCTGTGCTTTGACCAGCAACACATTTTCACTGTATAATACCCAGTCTAGGAACGGCCTGTCTCTCATTGGTTGCTCAACATATTGGTCCAAAAAACTATCCCATATACATGCTAAGAATTCCTCCTCTATAGAATTGTGACTAAGTTGATTCACCTAATTTATTTTCAGATTAAAGTCACCCATAATTATAGATGTCCTTTTACCACATACATCTCTGATTTCCTGTTTAAGCTCATGTTCTTTCAATTTTTCATCATATAGGAGTACTACTGACCATACTCATCAAGCCTGCATATTCAAATCCCAAAACAAACCACTGACATTTAGATGTGATTCTACAACTGGGCAACACTTGCTGAACTATTCTGAGCACTGCACATTTTTTGCAGCCTGGAGAATCAGCCAGAGTCAACTTGCCAACCAAGTTGCCTTTTCTCCCTATAGCAGCAATTCATGTAATTGTCTGAAATTTGGCATTCTTGATTTGTCCTTCTGAGTACAAGACAAATGCTGGAGTTCCTCAGGGTAGTGTCCTAGGCCCAACCACCTTCAGCTCTTTACCAATGACCTTCCCTCCACCAAAAGATCAAAAGTGGGAATATTCGCTGATGATTGCATAACGTTCAGCACCATTTGTGACTCCTCAGATACTGAAGTGGTCCATGTTCACGTGCAACAAGGTCTAGACAATATCAGGTCTAGGCTGACAAGTGGCAAGTAACATTCATGCCACACTATGACAATCATTAATAACGGACACTCTAACCACCACCCCTTGACAGTGGTGTTAATATAATCAAATCTCCATTATCAATATCCTGGGGGTTACCATTGACCAGAAAATGAACTGGACTCACCACATAAACACATGCTACAAGAGCAGGGCGGAGGCTAGGAATATTGAAGCGAGTAACTCATCTCCCGACTTCCCAAAGCCTGTCTACTATCTATATGGCACAAGTCAGGAGTGTGACGGAATAATCTCCACTTGCCTGGACTAGCGCAGCTCCAACTACACACAAGAACAAAGCAGCCCCCTGCTCGATAGGCACCACATTCACAAACACCTACTCCCACCATCACAGATGCTCAGTAGGGACATTACAAGGCGCACTCCAAAAATTCACCAAAGACCCTCAGATAGCACCTTCCAAACCCACAACACTTCCATCTAGAAGGACAAGTGCAGCAGACACATTAGAAGACCATCACCTACAAATTCCCTTTCAAGCCACTCACCATCCTGACTTAGAAATAAATCATTCCTTCAGTGAAAATCCTAGAATTCTCTCCTTAAGGGCAATGGGCGTCAACCCACAGCACATGGACTGCAGTGGTTCAAGAAGGCAGCTCACCACTACCTTCACAAGGACAATTATGGATGGGCAATAAATGCTGGCCAGCCAGCGAAGCCACAAATGAATGAAAAAAAAACACGTTTCTTTTTTCAAGAAGATTCAAGTTTTGTTCCACCAAGTGACTGCTTGAACAGTAGTGTGTCTTGTGTGTCTGTTTCAGAAAGAGTTAGGAATCAATCACATTGCTGTGGCTCTAGAGTCCTTTAGGTTAGGTCAGACCAGGTCAACCTGGAAGGTTTCCTTCTCTGAAGAACATTTGTGAAGCAGGTTTTTTTTTAAAACGGCAAATCAATTATGGTTTTATGATCACCATTGGTGGTGATTAGCTTTTTAATTGCAGATTTAATTAAGTAAGGAGGGAGTTTAGGGATGTGATCTGGGTAGGATGCTCTTTGGAGGGTTGATGTTGACTTGATGGGTTGAATGACCTGCTTCCACACTCTAGGGATTCCATGAAATCTATGAATTCATTTTGATATTTCCTGTTGAATCTGTTTCCACTGCCCAGGTAGGCAGCACATTCTAGATCACAACAACTTTCTGTGTTACAATATTCCTCACTGCCTTTCTCTTTTGCTAATCTTCTTAAATCTGTGTACCTCTGGCTTCTGACTCCTCCTGTAACTGGGAATCATTTCTTTTTATTCTTGTGGAAGCTGGGTCTGGGTGAATGCTGTTCAGAGGGTCAGTGTGGACTCGATGGGCCGAATGTCCTGTTTCCACACTGTGGGGATTCTATGATGATAACTGGGGGCAATGATGGAGCTAGATTAAAATGTGGGGGGACAACAAAGGGCCAGAAGCAGAGAAGCTCAGATATTTCTGAGCGCTCTAGGGGCTGGAGGAGATCTGCAAGTACAGTCAAGGAGAGACTGACAGAAAGAAAGGTGAATGTTCCAATAATGAGAGAGGTATTGCAGTGCAGTGATAGGAATGACAAGCGTTTTTGCTAACCCTGAGCCATCTAAAATGTTAACAGCAGCCACACAAATAGGAAACTGAATCTACTCTTTCCTGCAACTTTCAGCTTGTTTGCTACAATAAACACTTACTAAAATCTGTTGTGCATGATTGCTTAAGTTCTCGCACTCCCTTAAGTAGCGCAGTACTTTATTCAGTGCCCTGATGAAGACCGATAACAGTCAGATTCTGACCGTCTGGCATTTGTTTTTGAGATTGAATGCACTGGGATTTATGGGTGGTCCTTACTTAAAAGCTTGCGGCTGTAAAGAAATTTGTATCCAAACTGGGGACAGGGGGGCAAAAAAAATAGGTATTCCAGATGAGAGTAAGTACTGTACGAAAAAAACCAGGATTAGCATGACGTACACAGTTTCTCAGCAAAGGTACAAGGAACACACACCCAGGGGCCATACAGCTGTAGTATTGGTCAGCTATGGGTTACAAAAGGAACCTTCCCTTCCTCAAACAGCGAGGAATAAGGGAAGTTATCATCAGGATTTCTGAACAAGAGCGAGAGCGAGATGAAAGAGCTCTCTGGTAACCACACCTCCCAGCCCCTCGGGGCTATAAATAAATACTAACAACACTGCGCAGCAGCCAAGCTGACGTGCCAAGGGTCAAATCCAGTGAGGTCAATGTAAGAAAATACTGCTCATGTTTACATTGCATGGCTTTGAAAAACAACCAGGTTCTATTTATGCCAGGGCATGCCATGATCGTTCACAAGTATTTCAGTCTGGGGCTGAACGATCCATTCAGATAAATGTTAATATCTGCCTGCTTCAAATAGATTCCAGCCAAACCTGATTCACACCACAGTACATGCAGCAAAACAGTGGTTAGAACACAAGTTTAACAATCCAGTCAACCTGCAGTGAAGTTCCAAAGATATCAGCTCCAATTCTACCATAGCAGCTGCAGAATATAAATTCAAACAAAGAAATCTGAAATATAAAACCAGCATCAGGAATGACCCTAGACCTGCTGGATTGTCATCAAACTGTTTCAGTAATGCACTGAACCTTACCTGCTGTCCTTACTTAATCTGGCCTACATGTGACGCCAGACCTACTATAAATGGCTGACCCTTTACTGCCTTGAGAAATGGATAAGTAAGACACTTCCATTGCGTACGATCACATAGAACATAGAACAATACAGCACAGAACAGGCCCTTCGGCCCACGATGTTGTGCCGAACATCTATCCTAGATTAAGCACCCATCCATGTACCTATCCAATTGCCGCTTAAAGGTCGCCAATGATGCTGACTCTACCACTCCCACGGGCAGCGCATTCCATGCCCCCACCAATCTCTGGGTAAAGAACCCACCCCTGACATCTCCCCTATACCTTCCACCCTTCACCTTAAATTTATGTCCCCTTGTAACACTCTGTTGTACCCGGGGAAAAAGTTTCTGACTGTCTACTCTATCTATTCCTCTGATCATCTTATAAACCTCTATCAAGTCACCCCTCATCCTTCGCCGTTCCAACGAGAAAAGACCGAGAACTCTCAACCTATCCTCGTACGACCTATTCTCCATTCCAGGCAACATCCTGGTAAATCTTCTCTGCACCCTCTCCAAAGCTTCCACATTTTTCCTAAAGTGAGGCGACCAGAACTGCACACAGTACTCCAAATGTGGCCTCACCAAAGTCCTGTACAGCTGCAACATCACTTCACGACTCTTGAATTCAATCCCTCTGCTAATGAACGCTAATACACCGTAGGCCTTCTTACAAGCTCTATCCACCTGAGTGGCAACTTTCAAAGATCTATGTACATAGACCCCAAGATCCCTCTGCTCCTCCACCTTACTAAGAACCCTACCATTAACCCTGTATTCCGCATTCTTATTTGTTCTTCCAAAATGGACAACCTCACACTTGGCAGGGTTGAACTCCATCTGCCACTCCTCAGCCCAGCTCTGCATCATATCTAAGTCCCTTTGCAGCCGACAACAACCCTCCTCACTGTCCACAACTCCACCAATCTTCGTATCATCTGCAAATTTACTGACCCACCCTTTGACTCCCTCATCCAAGTCATTAATAAAAATTACAAACAGCAGAGGACCCAGAACTGATCCCTGCGGAACTCCACTCGTAACTGGGCTCCAGGCTGAATATTTACCATCTACCACCACTCTCTGACTTCGACCGGTTAGCCAGTTTTCTATCCAATTGGCCAAATTTCCCACTATCCCATGCCTCCTGACTTTCCGCATAAGCCTACCATGGGGAACCTTATCAAATGCCTTACTAAAATCCATGTATACTACATCCACTGCTCTACCCTCATCCACATGCTTGGTCACCTCCTCAAAGAATTCAATAAGAGTTGTAAGGCAAGACCTGCCCTTCACAAATCCGTGCTGGCTGCCCCTAATCAAGCAGTGTCTTTCCAGATACTCATAAATCTTATCCCTCGGTACCCTTTCCATTACTTTGCCTACCACAGAAGTAAGACTAACTGGCCTGTAATTCCCAGGGTTATCCCTATTCCCTTTTTTGAACAGGGGCACAACATTCGCTACTCTCCAGTCCCCTGGTACCACCCCCGTTGACAGTGAAGACGAAAAGATCATTGCCAACGGCACTGCAATTTCCTCTCTTGCTTCCCACATAATCCTAGGATATATCCCGTCAGGCCCGGGGGACTTGTCTATCCTCAAGTTGTTCAAAATGTCCAATACACCTTCCTTCCTAACAAGTATCTCTTCTAGCTTACCAGTCCGTTTCACACTCTCCTCTTCAACAATACGGTCCCTCTCGTTCATAAATACTGAAGAAAAGTACTCATTCAAGCCCTCTCCTATCTCTTCCGACTCAATACACAATCTCCCACTGCTGTCCTTGATCGGACCTACCCTCGTTCTCGTCATTCTCATGTTTCTCACATACGCATAAAATGCCTTGGGGTTATCCTTGATCCTATCCACCAAGGATTTTTCATCACAACTACCAGCATCTCAAGGGCAATAAAAATTAGAATTGTTGAAAAACATATCCAAGCATTGCCATTAAAGAGACAGCCAGAGTCACCAATTGGCCTGGGCTGCTAAGTGATGGTTCACACAACATTTTGGGAAGGCAAATATTGATACAGCAGTGTATAATGAGTTCCACTAACAGGAAAACCTTAAACATCAGAAGTAACACCCATGCACAGAAGTGTGCCCCGCACCCCAGATTTTAAATAAAGAGACTCCAGCAATTTCTGAGTTGATGACAGAGGTACACGCAGACGCAATGTCTAAAAATTAGATACAGGCCATTCAGGAGTGATGTCAGGAAGCACTTCGACACACAGAGTGGAGGCTTGGAACTAACTCTCTTCCTCAAATGGCAGTTGATGCGAATTTAATTGCTAAATTCAAATCTGAGCTAGACAATTTATTTTATTAAGGAAGGTTATCTAGAGATATAGATCCAAGGCAGCATCGGGAGTTAGGTCACAGATCAGACATGATCTTACTGAATGGCTTACTTGCATTTCTATGACTCAACATCTCTGTAGGAGACAGGTAAAAATGCAACTTCTTACAGAGGTCCAACAATCCAGCCTCCCTGCATAGGACAGTTTTCTCAGTACAGAACACTCATCCCTCAACCAAGAGTCAAAATAAGCATTTCCATAATGCTGTTCACCAGCTCAGAACCTTCCAAGACTTCACAAGGTCAATGCTGTGACAATCTCTTCGTGTAATGTAGGAAACATCAAACATTAACATATCAGTTATTACCAGCTCCATTAATAGCATTTGCTGTGCACTAATGACCATGTCTGTCCTCAATGCAACAGAGACTGAATTTCCACAATATCTTATGGCTTCGATGAGCTGTCAGACGCTCAAAGAGAAGGCGCAGCACCTCAGAATGCAGTACTTTCTTGGTGCCGACCCTCCGATGGCGCAACACTCCCTTGGCAGTGATCCTCCAATAGCATGGTGCTCCCTCAGTACTGACCCTTCGACAATGCTGCCTTGGCATGACCCTCCAATGACTCAGCGCCCCCATGGGACCAATTCTCCGACGGCACAATTCCCCTTGGGACTGACCCCCGGAAAGCGCAGAGCTCCCTGGGTGCCGATCTTCTGACGGCGCAGTGTTCCCTAGGCACCAACCCTCCAACGGCGCAGCACTTATTTGGCACCGACCCTCCGATAAGAGCAGCACACCCCCTTGGCACCAACCCTCCAACGGCGTGGCGCTGCCTCGACACTGACCTTCTGACGGCGTGGCACTGCCTCGGCACCGACCCTCCGACGGCGCAGTGCTGCCTCGGCACCGACCCTCCGACGGCGCAGAGCTCCCTCAGCACTGACCCTCCGACGGTGCAGAGCTCCCTCAGCACTGACCCTCCGACGGTGCAGAGCTCCCTCAGCACTGACCCTCCGACGGTGCAGAGCTCCCTCAGCACTGACCCTCCAACGGTGCAGAGCTCCCTCAGCACTGACCCTCCGACGGTGAGGCACTCCCTTGGGACCGATCCTCCAATGGCGCAGCGCTCCCTCAGCACTGACCCTCCGACAGTGAGGCACTCCCTTGGGACCGACCCTCCGATGACGCAGCGCTCCCTTGGCACCAACCCTCTGCCGGCGCAGTACTCCTTTGGCACTGCTGCCCTGATCGTGCAGCACTCCCTTGGCACTGACCTTCCGACAACACAGTGCTCCCTCAGCTTCGAACCTCTGACCGCGCAGCGCTCCCTTGGCTCCAACCCTCCGACGGTGCAGTGCTCTCTCGGTGCCAACCCTCGACAGAGCAGCACTAACTCTGACAGTGCAGCACTCCCTCAACACTGCCACAAGTATGGTTCATCTGAATGATACTGGCTAACCCTCGACCATGGCTCCCTGGGCACTGAATGAGTCAGTGGCAGTGCTTTCAGAAAGGAGGGTTTTTTTGAGGCGGGAGAAAAAGAGCTGGCCCTGTTATCATCAAAACAAATTGGGTAGGGTCCGGGGCATATCATATAAACAGTTTCTTCCTGACCTTCCCACAACTGCTGCTGTCATAGCTCTGACTAATCCCATACAAAGCTATTGACCATATTTTCAATTGAGACCAAATCCTTGTTTAGTACTGAAACTAATCACCAACTGATATAGCCTCTCCCACCACCTTGAACCGTCAGCTTTGTACAAACATATACTGATTTCAAGGTCAGATAAGCAATACACCTTCAATACACTGCAAGCAAAATCCAGAACTTTTGGAACCATGCAAGGCAGTGGCTAAACAGCACAGTCTCAGGAACCTGCTTGAGTTTATGTGCATCACTGCTGGCTTTGTTTTGTAAAGGAATGCAAAGTAACAGCTTTGCCCTCAGTAGCAATGCACTACCCAGGAAGATAGGAATACCTGTAAGAACAGATTCTGATCCTTTAAAGGACTGAAATTACACAGGAGATGACAACATGATTTTATTTTGGGTGGGGGGAACGGGAGGAGGAGGAGAAACGAGAGCTGGAGTATGTCAGTGCATTGTGACACCTACAACCCTGCAGGGACTCTCAGCTCTACATTCCTGTATCTTCCCAAGGTACATGTGAATGCACCAGAGATGACCACCATTAATCACAGTCAAGTCCACATCAGAAACAGACAGTAAAAACAAGAGGGCAAGATAGTAATTAGCAGTACGAGGTGTGATTATTGGAATCAACAGTCAAACCACATTCATCAATGGTAACGGTAAAAATAGAAGAGGCAGCTCAAAATGTTAAGTCAACAGGACTGCACTGGCCAGACTGGACTGACAGCCCAATCACCCACCATCACCAGGCACTGCTGCACAACCCCACTACCTCCACTACAACAGCAAAGGCAGCAGATACATAAAAATACCACTCCCTGCAAGACCCCCTCCAAGCCAATCACCAATCTAACAGTGTCGCTGGGTCAAAATCATGGAATTCCCTCCCTAAGGGCATTATAGTTCTACCTACAGCACATAAAGGCAGCTTTCCACCACTTTCTCAAGGGCCAAATAGGGATGGTCAATAAATGGTGGGTCTAGCCAGCAAAAGCCACTGCCCATGGATAATAAAAACAGCCCAAGCTCATTAGGTCAACAAAGACCAATTCAAAATGAGAAAACCGGGGGAAATGAGAATAAAGGTTAAAGGAAGCATACTTATTTGTGATGTGATTGGCTTATTGCAACCATCTTGTCTTTAATTCAACAATCTTTAATGAAAACCAGTACAGATATCCAGCATTAAAACTCTGCCAAGTATCAAAACAAGGCATTTTGGAGGGTCCCTGTAATACCTACTGTTGCTCTTTCAATTAGTTGAATGTATAAGTGTCACTCAGCTCAAATATATTTAACAAACCAGATTTGACACAGCAATGGGCAGCTGGCAGAAGCTGAAATACCTTCTGTCCTGGGAAAGAAAGGACAGTGTACAAGTGGACATAGACCTGGATGGCTTAATTTGAAGCTGGTAGCCATTCCCAAACTATAGAATTGCTCAAGCAGGAGTGAATGACTGGATTATAGCAAATCAGCATCATGAAAAAGACCCAAAGGACACAAGAAACATACAGATAGTCAGCAGTGGTTCATTCTTGGCCCAAAGCGAATGTTCGGGAAAAGGGGGTCAGCACTAAAACCAGAAATAGATAGGGAGAGGACACCAGGAGAAAAGGGCAGAAGGAAGGGTAAATTGTAATGGACTAAAACAGGATTGGGAGAGAACAAAAAGGTGAGCGCGCAGAAGAGGTGCAGGTGGGGAGAAGAGGAGGAGAAGAGAGAAAGACGGCACATGGCAGAGGGATAAGACCAGGAATGACTCTGGTTATGATGGGCATGTGTGTATGGAGGGGGAATTATGTGGAGGGAACATACGTAGACCATTCTGTGCGCACGCGCATTTGTGGGTGCATCTTTAATGGGATTAGTAGGAAGGAAGTGTTGGTGGGTAAGTGTGAGCGTATACATAAAATAAGAGGTTGCAGGGATGTGCATGTGGGGAAATGAGTGTGACAGGGAAGAGTGGGTGTGTGGGAGTGTGAGTATTTGGGAGGGCAGAAAAAAATGAGGAGTATGGGGGGGGGGGGGCGTGATGAAGTATGAAGCATGGTGCCTCTGGGTGCATGTTGGGGGAGGGAGAGAAGAGGGCGCAAGTGCACATGAGAGAGGGGGAGAGAGACAGCAGGCATGCGGGGGAGAGACAGACTGCGAGGAGGAGTGCACATGCACAAAAGGGACAGCGCATGGACAACAGAGCGTGGGCGAAGAGGACAGGGCGAGGGCGACAGGGGACAGGGCAGGGGGGAAGGGGACAGAGCATGGGCAAAGGACACAGAGCGCACACATGTGAGATGGAGGGGGAGTGGGACAGATCACATGGGATGAGGGGGAGGGAGGCAGAACACGCGCCAGGACGAGGGGGACAGAGCACGTGAGCACAAGGGGAAGGGAACAAAGCACGCACTGGGGAGGGTGACAGAATGCACACGCGGGAGTGATAGGTGGACAGAGTGCCTGTGCGTAGGTGTGAAGGGGAGGGGGACTGAGTGCAAGATGCAAGGGGACCAAGCGACAGGGGTAGGGGACAGAGCTCACATGCGAGGTCAAGGGGGAGGAGGACAGAGCACACACGAGGGCAAGGGGGTGGAGGACAGAGTGCCCACACGCGAGGCGGGGGGGGATGGATAGATCGCGCACATGGGGAAAGGGGAGGGGAACAGATTGCCCACGTGCACGAGGGGAAGGGGGCAGAGCGCATGCACGAGGTGGTGGTGAGGTGGGGGGTAGGACAGAGCGCCCATGAATGTGAGGGCAATGGCTACAGAAGCTGCGCGCATGAGGGGGACAGGGCACAGAAGAGACAGCAGGTTGGTTGGTGACTTTCACCTGCCTCCAACTATCACCAGTCCTTCATCCCATAATGTCCTTTCTCTGCCTGTCAGCCTGAGTTTTACAATGCCAAGCCCTGCATTGACACAGGTTTCGGTTTCCTGAAGGTGCTCCATACTATCTGGAGAATCCAGTCTTACAAGTATAATCGATCTCTGTCCCCCTATTGTAAATGCATGGCTTCTTACATAAATGAAAAGATTACGTTTAAAACCAGCATCGGATAACAGCCATGGATGTGGCGTGTTGCTGCCAATACCAAGTCCTTCCCTGCCTTTGTAAAAGTTAACGCTCTGTTGAGAGCACTCATGCAGCCATTAAGTCCCAACAGTACACACACATTGATCTGAAAAGTGACAGAAGCAGAGAAACTAATTCACCCAGATCTGTGAAATCTTCACAGTGTGAAAATTATCATACCCATGTACCTCATTCATCCAAATATCTTTGGAACATGATGGCTGTCCTGCCAGAGACTATAAGACCATAACACAAGGGAGCAGTTGTAAACCATTCAGCCCATCAAGTCTGTTCGAGTCAGACGTCCTTCAATTAGCATTGTTGAGAAGTGTGTTAAACTTCCCAATGTGAGATAGTGGGGATTAAAGCTGAACTTCAAATGGTATCACAGGATCCGACTCTGAAACCACTGACTGTCATCAGCCCCTCCTCAGCACTCACCGTCCAACAGTGCAGCACTCCCTCAGTAGAGACCCTCCGACAGTGTGGTGCTCCCTCAGATCTGACCCTCTGACACCACCAGCTCGCTCAGTGCTGAGCCTGCAACAATGCACACCCTCCAACAGTGTGATGCTACCTCAACATTGAACCTCCACAAAGAGATTCAAACAGGTTTTACCATCTTCTTCACATTACAGTGAGATACAAGCAATTTATACAGGGATCCTCACGCCACAGGGTGTTCCAAATGAGTTTACAGTGTCCTCACGCCACAGGGTGTTCCGAATGAGTTTACAGTGGTCCTCACGCCACAGGGAGTTCCAAATGAGTTTACAGTGGTCCTCACGCCACAGGGAGTTCCAAATGAGTTTACAGTGGTCCTCACACCACAGGGTGTTCTGAGTAAGTTTTACAATTCTCCTCACACTACAGGGAGTCCTGAGTGAGTTTTGCAGTATCCCTCTCGGTGGGACATATGGTACCCCTCACACCACAGAGAGTCCCGAGTGAGTTGTAGTGTCCCTCACAGTACAGGGAGGTCTGAGTGAGTTACATAGTGTCCCTCATGTTATAACGAGTCCCATGAGAATTTTACGTTGTCGCTCAGTGTACTCGAAGGTCTGATTGAGCCTTATAGTGCCCCTCACACAAAGTTCGGAATGAGGCTAAATGTATCCCTCTCAGTACATTGATTTCTTAGCGAGACTTACAGTACCCCTCAACACAGGCAGTTCCACGTGCGTTTTACAATATCCCTTGCACTACAGGAGGTCAGAGTTAGTTTTACAATGCTACTCACTGTACAGGGAGTTCAGAGTGAGTTTTAGTGCCCCTCGCTGTATAGGGTGTTCCGTGTGAGTTTACAGAGTTCCTCGCTGTACAGGATGTTCGGAGTGAATTTTGCAGTGTTCCTCACACTACAGGGTGAGTTTTACAGTGTTCCTCGCTGTACAGGGTGTTCAGTGAGTTTTAGTGTTCCTGGAAAGTTCAGAGTGAATGTTACAGAGCTCCTCACTGTACAGGGTGTTCTATGTGAGTTTTACAGTGTTCCTCGCAGTACAGGGTGTTCAGAGTGAGTTTTACAATGTTCCTCACTGTACAGGGTGTTCAGAGGGAGTTTTACAATGCTCCTCGCTGTACAGGATGTTCAGAGTGAGTTTTACAGTGTTTCTCGCTGTACAGGGAGTTCAGAGTGAGTTTTACAGTGTTCCTCACGGTACAGGGAGTTCAGAGTGAGTTTTACAGTGTTCCTCGTTATACAGGGTGTTCAGAGTGAGTTTTACAGTGTTCCTCACTGCAAAGGGTGTTCAGAGTGAGTTTTACAGTGTTCCTCACTGCAAAGGGTGTTCAGAGTGAGTTTTACAGTGTTCCTCGCTGTATAGGGTGTTCAGAGTGAGTTTTACAGTGTTCCTCACTGCAAAGGGTGTTCAGAGTGAGTTTTACAGTGTTCCTCACTGCAAAGGGTGTTCAGAGTGAATTTTACAATGTTCCTCGCTGTACAGGGTGTTCAGAGGGAGTTTTACAGTGTTCCTCGCTGTATAGGGTGTTCAGAGTGAGTTTTACAGTGTTCCTCACTGCAAAGGGTGTTCAGAGTGAGTTTTACAATGTTCCTCGCTGTACAGGGTGTTCAGAGGGAGTTTTACAGTGTTCCTCGCTGTATAGGGTGTTCAGAGTGAGTTTTACAGTGTTCCTCACTGTACAGGATGTTCAGAGTGAGTTTTACAATGCTCCTCGCTGTACAGGGTGTTCAGAGGGAGTTTTACAGTGTTCCTCGCTGTACAGGGTGTTCAGAGTGAGTTTTACAGTGTTCCTCACTGTACAGGGAGTCCCTCACATTACAGAGTGTTCCAAGTGGGTTTTACAGTGTTCCTCACACTCCAGAGTTCTCTGAATAAGTTTTACAGTGCTCCTCTCACTGCAGGGAGTTCAACGTGAGCTTTGCAGTATCCCTCTCAGTATACAGAGTTCTCGGTGAGACATACTGTACCCCTCACACTACATCAAGTTCCAAGTGAGTTTTCGTGTCCCTCACAGTACAGGGAGTTTAGAGTGAGTTACATAATATCTTTCATGCTACAGGGAGTTCCATGAGAGTTTTGCAATGTCATTCAAAGTACAGAATTCCAAGTGAACCTTACAGTATCTCTCACACTACACAAAGTTTGGTGTGGACCTTATGTATCCCTCTCAGTACACAGATTCCTTGGTACCCCTCAAACTACAGTGAGTTCTAAGTGAGTTTTACAGTGCTCCTCAACATACAGGGAGTTCCCAGTGAGCCGTACAATGGAACTCCCTGTCGTGTGAGAGACAAGTGAGTTTTAAAGTGCCCCTCACAGTACACAGAGTTCTGGGTGAGCCTCACACGGTCGCTCACATTACAAGGAGTTCTGGGTGAGGTTGATCCCTCACAGTTCCGGGTAGCTCTGGATCAGTTACAAGTTTCCAGGAAAATCGGCGTCACAGATTAAGTGACATTTGCCGCCCACTGTTTACACTGTGCCAAGGGCAGGCAGTTTTACAGCAACCTATGCATTCAGTAAACACTATCAGACAGGTCTTTTGCACTCCTCCTGCAGGACAATAAGCCCGCTTGTCACACAGTACATACCATAAACATGTTAAAAAGCCAGGTCTTTCTACCAAGCTGCCTGCACAGATGTCAGGTTGGTTTTCAGGAACAGATACAAGCAAATGTTATGTAATATCTTGAAAACATTTCACACACATAAGGTGTGGTACCATTTAACTCGGTCACTGGCAGCGAGATGCTGAGGTCATTTAGCCACATTGAATTACTGTTATTCTATAAAACAAACTTATAAATTGGCATAAGTTAGCCATTTGGCCCCTCAATATTGCTCCATCGCTCAATAAGATCACTGCTGATCTATTTGTTTCAAACTCCATAGTCCCATTTACATGTGCCAATCTTTAATTTGCTTGCCTAACAAAAGATTAACTAACTCTGCCTTAAAAATGAACCAGGTCCCTACTTGTACCGTCTCCTGAGGCAGCACGTTTCAAACCTCAAAAGAAATCTGCATTTCTCGCCTCAAGGCCAACCCATCATTTTTTTTTAAAAAGTGCCACTCAATCTAGACTCAGTGATGTCAGGAAACATCCATCCCCAGCCAATCTTATCAAAACCATTCAGCATCTTATATCCTTCAGTCAAGTCACCCCTCACACTCTCAACTCTAGTAGAAACAAGCCCAGCCTGCCCAACCTACCCTTGTAAAACAATCTGTTCGTTCCAGGTAGTATTGGAGCAAACCTCCCCTGAACTGCTTCCAATACATCTATGTCCTTCCTTACAGGAGAATCAGGTCTATTCATTTTTGTGTTTAAATTGAAGACTAAAATGAGAAAAGAATGGTTTTAAAACCAGGGATTACAAGGATTTCTGTAAGATTTGAAAGTAATCTGACACTCAGTGAATACTGTTTGTACAGCTGTGGGTTATAGCAGAGTTTGCAGACACACTGGAGCCAAAGAGTTGTGCACAAAAAAGAACTTTGGTTGGTAACAGGAATTGAATTGGTTTATGAATTAGTAGCCAGTTATCAGTCAAAAAGGTCCACACCCACATCCACCCACCACCACCACCACCCCACCCCCCCACCCCCGGACCCCAACAACAACTGCATGATTGGTTCTCAGGTAGCTGAACAGCTTGGGCTTGTGAACAAGATACAAAGCAACCTTTGGACCACCAGCAGCTCCAGAAGTTCTCTCTCTATTCGCTGCAATAAGCCTCTTTAAGATTAAAAGAAAAATCTTATCTTCAGCAGTTGTTATAAGCTGAGACTTCTAATTAATAAGCCAGACACCTTCCATAAGTGAACCGGCCACTCTGTGCCTCTTGCAAACCAGTAGCAGCATCCAGAGAAGGATGACTCAGAAGCAGCGCCTCACCAGGACAGGAAGCAGCTCAGCAACCCTTCTGAACAGGAGCCAGAGAATTGCTTTTCTCCCTCAGTCAATAACCCCATGCCTTTTTTTGCCTGTATGTATCTTGCTGCATATATAACCAACGTATCTTTCAGATGGATCATCATTTTCCTTGGTTGAATAACTGCATGGGCCATTTTAATCACCAATACTACTTCTTATTTATGACATTGCACTATGGGTACTGTAATGTGAGCAGCAAGGAGCTGTTTGTGGATGCATACTTACCAAAGTAAGCTGAGAGTATTCACATTAGTGTGCAGGAATGATGGGTCTCAAGAGAAATGTTTCCATGTGTAAAATTTATTACGAGAGTGTTTAGCTGTGTTTGCTTCCCACCAGAGCATCCCACCATCATCTTTGCATCTCATCAGTAAATCCTGTTGCTTTTTCCTTCAATTATGTTAAATAACTGCACAGAAGCCTGCATCCCGGTACCAAGTCACCCTTTATTTACACAGGGAGCCCTTGACAGTGATCCAGCTTCCTCAGAGCGAACAGAAAATCTGACACTCTTGTCAGCCAGGCTTCCTGATTGGACAGATTAACAGCCCAAAATCAGAGAATTCATTTCTGAGGTCTACCTGGCTGACCTCATTACAATCACTACATCCCTCTCCCTTTGAACCCAAGGATATGGGCCAGTTCTTTTTTTTTTGGAGTTCTCCTGGAGTGTTTTAGCACTGGGTCAGGTACCTCCAACTCTGTCTTTGATACAGGCGGTGTGTATACCATGCAATAGCTCGCCTCCTGCCCCTGAAATGACTCAGAAGAATTCTATTCTCTTCCCCAGGTGGCAAAGGTGCGAGGCAGCGACATTCATCATGTCCACGTCAGATTCTGGGGTATCTTCAACACTTGACAGATATGGAAAACCCATGGGCTCTGGAACAGTCGGAAAGGCTATCAAGGAGCACATTTTTCTTCTCACCATTTTGCAACTTTCATATGGTCCACATGCCTGTTCAGGACCGTCGCACCTACCCAAACTTGTTACGTCACTGGACCTGACCTTGTATTGACCATGCCTCTTACCCAGGCAGGGCAATTTCCATGGTTCCTACACCAACTTTATACCCTGAAGTAAATAGCCTTTCTTGCTGAGTGGAGTTGTGTCCAGCATTGATATTCCTGATGTCGTTTAACCCTACCCCTCCACAGGTCCAGGAAGGTCAGGTTTAACCTGGTGTGAAGTCTTGTCCCCATTAATAACTCTGCTGGATCTATCCCTGTAGTTGCATGAGGGGTGGTCCTATATTCAAAGCGGAACCTGGATAGTTCGGTATCAAGTGAAGCTGTAGGCTGCTTCTTTAAGCCAGTCTTCAAAGTCTGGACTGCTCTTGCTGCCAGATCACTGGACGAGGACTGGTTTAGAGCTTAACATATGTGTCAAATGCCATTTGACTTTATGTGCTGGTAAACAGTGGACCTTTATCTGTGATCAACACTTCAGATAGTCTGTGTATTGCAAAAGTCCATGCAATTTTTCTCTCATCTTCCTAGTTGATGAATGAACACTATGCACATCCAGCCACTTTGAGTGGGCATCCACAATGAATGCGAACATTGAGCCCATGAAAGGACTGAATAACCAACATATAACCAAGTCCAGGTTTACCCAGGCATTTGGGGGAGGGGGGGGGAAAAAAGAGTGGCAGGTTTAACTGGTGGTAACTCTTGTCCATGTTGGCATTCTGGGCATTGTGGCAACCTTTGCTTGAGACAATCACCCTTGCTCCCCATTACAACATGCCATCCTCCACTGTGTTCTGGTCTCTCCAGGTCCAAAGAAATTTCAGTTCTGGTTGCAACGGCCCTTTGGTTTCTCCCATCACCACCAGCTGTTTCAGTTTTGCCAGGACTGAATCTTTCTGCATCCAAAGTCTGATACTGTCAGCTGTGACTGGAAGTGAGGGGACAAAATTTAAAACTACTATGCACTCTTCCAGTGGTATATCAATCAGCAGGAGGCAGCTCAATGCATCTGCATTTGCTATTTGGTCTCCCGGACAACGTCCCAACTTGTAACTGTACACACTTAGAATTACAGCCCATTGCTGAATTTGGCCTGATGGATGGCGCTGCCTTGTCCTCTTGATGTAGACCTGGCAAGAAATTGTGGTCTGTTATAAATTTACACTTGTATAGATATTAGGAGAACTTCCCAACTTCACCTTTGTCAGCGTATTTATGCTCTGCATTAGCCAAAGTCCTGAACGCATAAGCTACTGGATGTTCCTCTCCATTGGGCCTCCTCTGAACTAATACTACCCCAATGCCATAGGGGGAGGCAACGCATGTCATTACCAGATCTCCCTTGGGATCAGAGTGTGCCAGCTCTTTCAAGGATGATTGTTATTTCTTCACTTCCCTGAAAACTATGGCTTGGTTACATGTCACTGGACCTGACCTCGTGTTGTCCATGCCTCTTACCAGTTCCAATGCTGACTCTTTTTTAAAGAGTTGATGCAAAGGCGCCAGGATGGAGGCCAGGTTACATATGAGCTTTCCATAATAGATCTTTTCTTTGACTGGTGAACTAAGTTCTGGTACAGACATGGGCACGGGACACCTTTGATCACTCTTTATCTTCCAACAAGTGTACACAGTCTTCTCAACTTTGTAGCCCAAGTAGGTCACTTGCAGTGCCTGGAGCACACATTCTTCCCTGCTAAGGCTTACACTCACCCAGGAGAAACTAAGGACTATTTCCAAGTTTTCCAAGTGATCCTTATTGGTCTTCCGTGTTCTTAGGGCGTTGTCTTTAATAAATGGTGACCTGTAGTAGACTTTGTAAAATGCTCTCAATCATCCACTGAAAAAAGGATGATGATACCTCAATTGGCAGTCTCATATCTTGGTACAAACTCTTATGGGTATTAATTGTAGCATATTTCTGGGAATCCTGATCTAACCACAATTGCAAATAAGTATAGCCAAGGTCTTGAACAAACATATGAGTTAGAGTCCAGTGCGAATTTTGTGAAGGAGGAGAAAGTGAGGACTGCAGATACTGAAGATCAGAGCTGAAAAATGTGTTGCTGGAAAAGTGCAGCAGGTCAGGCAGCATCCAAGGAGAAGGAGAATCGAAGTATGCCTGAAACATCAATTCTCCTGCTCCTTGGATGCTGTCTGACCTGCTGCACTTTTCCAGCGACACATTTTTCGAATTTTATGAAGGATTGGTTCTGTGATCACTGAAATGGTCAAACCAGTATCAAGCTTCATTAGAATCGGGTGACCATTTAACCAGATAGTTATTTTGATTGGTTTGGATTTGGATGTTACTAAGCATTTTAACTGTTCCAAACCTCTGGACTTTCCAACGAGTGCACTCACCTGGACACCAGCCTATGAGTTCTCTTACTCAATTTGGGTCAAGTGGGACTCTTGCTGTCTCAAATCTGGACACTGGCAGCAACCACAATGCTTGCTGGCCCATATCCTGAAAAAAAAGGTTAAGTGTTTGGCCAAGGCTTGGCTTTGTTTTGGGGTTTTGCTGTTAACTGACCTAGAGTGCCTCTGTACAGGATATTCCCTGAGTGAGGTTATGCAATTACCTTCCCTCAAGTGATGTTCCCTAAGTTCAGGTGGACTGGTGAGGGTGCACACTTCTATCAGGATAACCTGTAACTCATTTGTTCCACTTGCTGCATTTTCCAATGATAAAGCCAATTGGAGTGCCTGTTTGAAGTCCAGTTGGGCTGCATCTAGAAGGCACTTTTGCAAGGTTACATCATTAATCCTACATAAATACACTGAGAAAGGTGGAGGAGGATTTGGAGTTGGGAAGTTCTCCTAATATCTGTACAAATGTAAATTTATAACAGACCACAATTTCTTGCCGGGTCTACATCAAGAAGACAAGGCAGTGCCATGTCTCAGCATCTCATTAAGAATAAACTAAAGTCACATGCCTCTGGTAGTTGTCAAAAATCCCAACACAGATTCCCCTGGTTGCTGAACCAATAGTATCTCAGAATTAGACAAGGCTGGGGTTGCAATATTCCTTAACTAAATCCGTCAACTCTTGAAAGGTTTTAGTCCTGTTGTCTCAGAAAGTTAGAGTCCTGATAACTGAAAAAGCTGTAGGTTCACAAGCTGTCAGGAAAATTACTGATTGCTTTTCATTTGCCTGGAAAAATAACGTATTGTTTCCACAGACTGGACCCAGTCTTTGACGGCAGGATCAAACGAGTCAAGTTTCCCAAATAACGGCATGATGCCAGAAATGCTTACTCCAACTTAAAGACAACTGCTGAGAGCTAATTTCTTCAGGGGTATGCTTTTCTCTCATCGCACTGAAGTAACTCCATTGAGGCCGATGTCCCACTACCAAGCTACCCTTTACTTACATGCATAGTACTTGACACTGATCCAGCTCTCAGAGTGAACAGAACCTATGACACTTTATTTTAATCTGTCAGCCAGGGTTCCCAGACTGGTGCTGCTAATCTGGTTCAAACAGGAAACTTATTGAGGTCCACCTGGCTGACCTCATCACAATCACTACAGTATGCATCTCAAGTCCTTAAATACATTTGCACTATTCACCTCAATACCTCCCTCATAGAATCCCTACAGTGTGGAGATTTGGCCCATCGATTCCACACCGACCCGCTGTTGAACATCCCAACCAGATTTATCCTCCTATCCTATCCCTTTAACCTTGCATTTCCCCTGACTAACCCACCTAGCCCATACCTCCCTGGACACTACGAGCGACTTAGCACGGTTTTGGGAGGAAACCCATACAGACACAGGGAGAATTAGCAAACTCCACGCAGGCAATCGCCCAAGGCTGAAATCAAACCTGGGTTCCCAGTGCTGAGGGGCAGTAGCACTAACCACTGAGCAACTGTGCCACCTCTATGGTGGCAATTTCCACATTCTCCCCATTCTGTGTGAAGAATTTCCTCCTGAATTCACTGGGTTCTATAGTGACTGTCTTACATCTATAGCCCTTAATTTTCATCTCCCTCAACTTCTCTATATTTACCCTACTGAAATACCTTAATGATTTTAAAAGCCTCCATCAGGTCACTTCTTAGACAAGCCCATTGACTCTGTTCTGGTTGAATTCCTGCAAGAAAGTCTCTTTCTAATTCTGGAAATGTGATATGTGCCCACTCGTGTAAACTCAGGGTGCCTGTCAATCTAAGTGACGCTGTTATCTTACTCCTCCAAAAATGAAATTCAAAAACAGCTGTGGTTAAACTGGGGCCTGTTTCTAAACCCATCATTTTGATCAAACTGTGTTTACAAACTTAGTACAATCATCTCCCTGCTGATCAGTTGATGACTATGTCCCAGAATCACAGAATGAGGGGCAATGTTTATCACGTAGAGGTGGTGTGTGAACGAGCTGCGAGAGCACGTGGTTGAGATAGGTACAATTACAACAATTAAATGGCATCTGGATGGGTATATGAATAGGAAGGGTTTAGAGGGATATGGGCAAAATGCTGGCAATGGGACTAGGTCAGATTGGGATACCTGGCTGGCATGGAAAAGTTGGACCGAAAGGTCTGTTCCGGTGTCGTTTGACTATGACTCCATGAGCATGTAAGGGAGATTTTAGAAGGGGATTAGAGATTTAATTAGTAGGGTTATATACCAACAGTTCAGAATTGTTTACCTAGAGCTTATTTACTTGTAATAAACAATATTCTTTGATAAGTACAGAAAGCTAGTGCATAGATTCTGTCAATCTGGCTCTAGTACACAGGTAATCTGGGGAAATCTTTGTGTACTTATTAAAATCTGTTGTCACAACTCCAGCAACAGTGGGGTTTGACTTTCAGCGTGCCATCCCAGTAAGTCATGACACTTAAACAAGGAGACCATAACAGCATGCTGTATTCAAGGGGCAGTCACACCAGTATAAATAAAATAATAACCTCCTTACTTTCATGTTCAATCTCTGGTACCAGCACTCTGCCTTTGAGCAGGTACCATCATGGAGGCTTGCTGATAAGATTTGTCAAGGAGTTACAATAGCGACATAAATTAACTTAAAAAACTGATGAAGTGAAAGGGGAATATCAGATTTTCCTTTAAAAGGAATTTCAGTAGGATTTTCCAGCTTGCCCAGAAGGAGTGGAGGGAGCAAAGTACATGATACTGTTTTTAAAAGGTGAAAATCTCAAACAAAGGAATACTACAAGGGGATACACAGTGTATCACAATACTGGTGTTTTTGAAAACTGATAATGATACTAGTTTCTCCCAAGGACCTTCTTGATTCTATCAACTACCCAATCAGATCTCCCCAACCCTTTTGCTTCACTGAGAAAAGGCTGCACTCCTCACAACTCTTTCTTTCTATCTTGCAAAATTAAGCAGTTCCTACACCCTTCCAAAACTTCACAAAACTGCACCAAGACATTTTATAACACACTGGGTCTGCCAATAAGCCAGGAGTTCCAGACTCCCAAGTCCGGTTCCAGGGCTTGACTGCTGAGAAATAACTCAACCTAACTGTCAGCCTGAAAATACTTCCAACACACGGGTCCGAGGTGGAGAGCATGAGCGATTGCTGGCAAGCCATGCTCTGAACTGGCAAGCCTCTGATGTGAGGCTATCAGGCTACTCCAGGAAAAACAAGCTGTAGAAGACAGATCAAAGCATGTCTATCTCATGATTCTCTCAACTCAAAATCTTCGAAGTCTAGCAGTGCAACAGAGGCAAATCACAACACCTCTAATTTGCACCTTTCTGATTTGAACTGAAGATGGAAATGGAGTCTTTCAAATTTTTAAAGCAGGATACATAGCTTCTTCAACAAAAACTGCTGGAGAAAGTCAGCAGGTCTGGCAGTATCTCTGGAGAGAAAACAGATTTAATGTTTCCAGTCCAGCATCCCCCTTCTGAACTAGCTCAGATCATCAGCATTCACAGTTATAGAGTCAGAATCATGCAGCACAGAAACAGACCCTTCTGTCCAACTGGTCCATGCCGACCAGACATCCTAATCTGACCTAGTTCCATTTGCCAGCAATTGGTCCATATCCCTCTAAACCCTTCCCATTCATATACCCATCCAAATGCCTTTTAAATGCTGTAATTGTACCAGCCTCTACCACTACCTCTGGCAGCTCATTCCATAAACGCACCACCCTCTGCTTGAAAAGGTTATACCTCAGGTCTCTCTTAAATCGTTCCATTCTCACCTCAAATCTATGCCCTCTAGTTTTGGACTTGCCGACCCTCGGAAAAAGATCTTGGCTATTCACCCTATCAATACCCCTCATGGTTTTAGAAATCTGTACAATGTCACCTCTCAGCCTCAGACACACCAGGGAAGAAAGCCCCAGCCTATTTAGGTTCTCTTTATAGCTCAAACCCTCCAACCCCAGCAACATCTTTGTCAATCTTTCTACACCCTCTCAGGTTTAGCAAGCTCCTTGCTATAGCAGGGCGACCAGAATTAAAAGTCGCCTAACCAATATCTCATGCAGCCACAACATGATGTCCCAATTCCTACATTCGATGCTCTGACCAATGATGGCAGGTGTGCCAAGTCTTTGTTTACTTTAGTAGATAAAGTCTTGTTAAGCAAAGGGGTCGAAGGTTATCTGAGGTAGCCAGGGACGAGGGTAAGAGGCTATAATCGATTTACCCAACATTTCCTTGAATGGCGAAGCAGGCTTGAGGGGCTAAATGGCCTATACCTACTCCTAATTCATAAGCTCATAGATAGTTTCACAAGTAGTACACTTGCTGCAAACATCCTGGTTATTAGTTAGTACTTTGTTTTGTCTCTGAGTAATCTTATAAAGAAATCAGACTAGTTGCTTTAGCCTCAACTACATATCAAGACAATGAGGAACTTGCTGCCTCAGGAATGGATAAGAATCTTCACAAGGGAATCCAGAAGGATCTTGTGGAAAGGGGCAAATCCTGTGCACCATATACATATGACGAAAATGATTAAAACGAGAGAGATGTGAATCTGGACATGGAAGTCTGGGTTGTTTTGCACTGAATGAGAATAAAGTCCTTTGGGATTTAGCCCAAATTGTAGCTCAGTGTAAACAATTTCAAGGAGGAAGGTAGAGGTGAGCACAAGAAATAATTATTTATAGTCGATTCTGAAATTTAGGTTTCAGTGAATAAGACAGGAAGTTTAAGTTTCTCTCAGTTCTGTATCACCTTATAATCTTCACAATGAAAACCATACCAACATGCTGTGATGTAAAATAGAAATGCAAAGTTTGAACAGAACTGTATGAGTGTTAAAAAAATCATTGCCCCATGGCTAATGAATGCACACTGGATACAGTGATTGACAACAAACTATTTTTCTAATACTGAATTGCCAATCAGATGTCATTATACACCAGGACTGATTCACCTGGGAAGCAAGTTACTAAAATATGAGCCCCATCCTAAGTTCCTCCGTCCACCCAATGCCCAAACAGCATTGTGATGCACGGTCTTAACATCTCTGGCAGGGGTTTCTTTTGTCTGCCTTCCACAACGATGCAAAGCATTGCAACTCTCCTCCCTCGCCCTCGCTGTGGTCAATGTTCCCAATTAGGAAATGATTAATGGTCCCATTATCCATGCAGCTGCAATTTTCCAGACTGTTGAGGGCCAGGTCTGCCTAATGAGGATCCAATTTTAATCAAATCTACAAGCCCACAGGTTACATTCTCAAATTCTCACAATTAATGGCTCCTTCATTAAAACCCAGTGTGCACCAACACTAAGCGCAAAGCATTTCTCTCTCAAAAGAATCCTCTTGCCTGTCAAGACTCTGTACATTCACAAAGCAGCTCGAGCCTGGCCACCAAACACACCGGAGTCAAAAGAGCCTGCTCTGCCTCTCACAGGAAGCACTGAAGCAGCAGTGAGTGCCCCTATTTCAACATCTATGGAACATAAGCTCATAACAAACTGAAAGTCATTTCTTATCAGGTCAATGAAATCAGGACATGACACAATCCTGACGCATTTATAAATCTGTCTTCATTCTTCCCAAACTGTAGACAGAAATCAGAAAACCGCTGAGCAGCTGATGCTGACAGTGGGGAATTCAGCAGTGGTAGTGTCACTGAACAGTAAGGGGTGACAGTTAGTTTCTTTCTTGTGGCACCATAACCATCTCCAACAAATACTAAGCAACAGTCATCGCTAACAAGAGAGAATCTAGCCAATACCGTTTGACATACAAAGGCAACGGCCAACACCACATGTCCTACTATCAACATCCCACGGGTTACTGTTGACCAGAAACTAAACTGGACCAGTCATATAAATACTGTGGCTGCAACAATAGGAAACAAGCTGAGAATTCTATAGTGATTAACCACCTTCCTATTGCCCAGAGCCTGTCTAACATTGACAAGGTCCAAGTTAGGAATGTGATGAAATACTAACAAAGTGGCACAGTGGGAGGATGCTGGGCCCATAACCCAGAGGTCAATGGATCAGAACAATCCTCTATGACTCTAAGCGTGCAACTCCACAATACCAAAGAAGCCTCACCATCCAGGACAAAGCAACCCATTGATTGGCACCTATCCATCAAAATCCTTGAAATCCCTCCCTAACAACATTGTGTATACACCTACACCCCTTGGACTGCAGTAGTACAATGAGCCAATTCACCTTCACCTTCTCAAGGGCAAATAGGAATGGATAATAAACACTGGCCCAGACAGCACTGGTCATGTTCCATGAAGCAAACTGTCAAATTAAAACCTGCTTTAAATTTTTAACAAGTAAAAGAAAATGATGAGGCCTGAGCTACCAGGTTAACAGTTAGAGACCAGATAACTCTCCCTGCTAATCTTCAGAGAGCACTATTGCTTTTGCTATATTAATTTCATCAAGTTCAATCTCAGCTGCAGAAGTGTTTGAGATACAAATCACATTTGCTCAGTATAGGTGATCGCTAACACTGAAATCGCGGTCCTGTCCGGTCTTTGACATGAACCATGTTGTAGAGATAAAATAAAATATCCCATATTGCAAGATGAAAAATCAAATAAACAATTTTCACACAGAGAAGCTGAAAACAGCAATTATAGTAATTTAGAGAAAATGGAGATCAAATACAATAAGGAGATTATAAATGCATTATATTAGTAAGCAGGAGCACTGAAGAAAGTGCACACAGGCCCCTTGGTTCTAACCAACCACCAGTATATGCTCATTCATACACTCCCCCAGACTGGGGCTCACACGATCAAAACACCCTGAAGTGATCCTGAGATACAGGCAAACAGCCCCCAACCCTCTCACAAGTGAGGAGGACTGAACACACAGGATCCTCCTACAAACAGGCCCAGCAGGACTCCTGCATCACAGGGATTGTACTTGAAAACTTCAATGATTTTATACTTTCCCACCTTCATGTACTCTGACTAATCTGTGGGAACAATCTTTCATCGACTAATTGGTTAGTCTACCATACAGGCTTCCTACAGAGATGTGATCTGACCATAATAAGATGGAATTCTTTCAGAAATTATTTCGGGACCTAGGGTATGAGTAACCTGAGTTAGGATGTGTGGCGAGTACATGGGAGGGAGAGGTGACTTTCATGCTGTTTCATGAAACTCACCTTGCCTCTAGTATGGCTCTATGAGACTTCCAGATAAAAGATGGATTGTAGAGATTACTCAACAGCACTTTTGTAATATCACATTACTCCTTTTCGTCTTGCACTCACTATTGTCCCTATGTACTTTGAGAACATTCCTTAAGGCAGGCATGTTCAGTTTCTCCTTTACTCAGTCTCACAGAGAAACTGATTCAGTGCAGGGCGTGTACACTAAACTAGGTGTGACTAGATATTATGCAAATGTCATGGTCACTAGTGTACTTCTGAACTGTAAACCACAGCATTGAGACAGAACATAAAAACAGGAGTCTGGAAACATATCCTGTTAGGAGAAAGCTTTATCCCAAAGTAGCCAGAAAATCATGACCTCATTTTGTTTGATGTTGTATGGTTTTGGGAACCACATACTGTTTGGGGCAATGATCAGCAAACAAGCCTCTCCATGATGCACACAACTTGGAGGCATATCCAGACCTTGGATCAAGCTTCAGTGTTGGGTCAGCCAAATATCGCTGAGCTAAGATGGGCAGAATGGTCACCCACCTTGATTTCATTCTGTTGTTTCATCTCCGCCTACCCATCAAAGGCACCACTCCGACATATAGAATACTGAGCAACTGGCAGCACTCATACTGAAGTCACAGAGCTGTCCATTCAAATACTATTCCAGAGTTTGGAGTACAATTTTCCAGGCTTGGTTAGAGAGCTGAAGGGAAACCATATTTTCATAAGTGCTGCCATTCACCCTGGACAGTAAACTAATTTGCTGAGTGCCCTTTTAGGTAGATGGAGAAGATCCCATGTGGGGGATGAGCAGCAGGGGTTCGGCCCACTGTTGTCAGATGAAAACCTAACCTTGAACAGATACCTGTATGAGGACAATCTGGTGAACATTGCTATTTGTGGCATTAGATTTGATTTATTATTGTCACATGTATGGAGATGTAGTGAAAAATATTGCTTTGTATGCTAACCAGACAAATCATACCTTATATAAGTACATCAGGTTAACAGAACAAAATACAGAATGCAGTGTTCAGCTACATGTAGAGAGAAGTTACAGAGAAAGATCAACTCTAATATATGAGGGGTCTGTTCATAAGTCTGATAACAGTGGGAGAGAAGCTGTTCTTGAATCTGTCAGTATATATTTTAAAACTTTTCTATCTTCTGTCCGATGGAAGAGAGCGGGAGAGAGTATAACCGGGGTGGGAGAGGCCTTTCATTGTGTTGGCTGCTTTCACAAGGCCACGGGAAGTATAGACAAAGTCAATGGAAGGAAAGCTGGTTTTGGCAATGGACTGGGCTGCATTCAGAACTCTCTGCAATTTGCTATGCTCACATTATCTGCCTCCTACACCTCAGTACTATGCAAAGGCTGTGACAATATGATTAACCACGCTTTGTGCATTGGCTCAGACAGTGAGCTGCCCTGAGACAGACTGATATGGTGAGCAATAGCACTGAAGACAGATTCTGTGCCCGAGTGCTGTCTTACACATTCAGTCCTTGGACAGCATCAAGGAGCACCACCCCATGCCCTCAGTGTAATTCTCACTCTTCCTCTGAGCACCCCTGTACAAGCTGTATTGGCAGTGCCTAGCAATTGAGTCTGTCACTGGCTTGGTTGTGAGCTACCTGACAGTTCCATCACTGACAGTGCAAGGTGACAATCTCAGCCCACCGTCACCACTCTGGAATACTACACAGAACGGATATTTGGTGGGCCAACTCCTGCCAAGAATATTTAGGGTTGACACAGAGCAGAAACACTCCGTGGTAAGGATACAATTATCTGCCTCCATAATGCGTGGGACTGAGAGACTGCATGAATACACATCCCCTTTAAGAATGAAAGCAGGTCCTGACAAAGTAGCATTATAACCGAGCTGCGAACTCAGCGGATGAGTGGGCTTTGTTGCAGGGTTGCCTTGGAAACCCCCAACAGTTTATAGCACTAACAACTGCTGTAGACAGCAGCTAACTCCTTCATGTCTCCACCTGTCTTCAATGCAGGCAGAGTAATTACCAGGCGAAGGATGAAAGACCAAGCAGGCTTATGATTATGACGAGTTCCACTAACAATTCTTTAATTTTTGACGTAGGCAAAAACACAGAAACCCTCAACGATGAAATGAGGAGCAGGGAAAGAGTTTCAAAATGTATGGCAGCATCAAGCAGCATTTCAACATCTCAACTGACTAACAGATAATTTCCTAACAGTCAGGTTGGAGCGGGGGTGGAAGGAAGGGAAGAGTTAAAGGAGCCTATCTCAGTCTCTTATAGAATCACTGGGGGCAAACAGAAATGGAAGCCAGTTAATTAAGCAGTGTGAAATCACAAGGAGCCAGCACACACACTACAGAAACAGAAATCGCTTGAAAGACTCAGCAGATCTGGCAGCATCTGTGGGGAGAAAGCAGGGGTAACATTTCGTGTCAGGTGACTCTTCATTGCACTTGACAACTACTGACAGCTCACTAATTATGTATCCCTGAATACAGTATATTACCATCTCAGACAGAGTGTTGGAAAAACTGTACATTGCATAGTCTTGTCATTCAAGAATAGAGTTCTGGGTTATGTAGGAAATAAGCAATCATCCCCCAGAAATCAAGGCAGATACAGGGTCAGCAGAGATCTTGGGGGTCAGTCTTTCAAAAGTGAGAAATTGACATGCTGGATGCGATATAAAAGAGTTCATACTCGTGACCTCAATTTGATTGAAAGCCTCTGAAGTGGTGTGTTAAACCGCTCAGTGTGAAAGCAGTTACCCACCACCAACTCAGGGACAGCCTCAACCATCTTGGCCACAACTCAAAAATACACTCTTTATCACTGCATTTGTGGTCAATCCTACACTGCCCTTGAACTGAGGGACTGGCTTGGCCATTTCAGAGGGCAGTTAAGAGCTAGCCACATTACTGCGGGTCTGGAGTGACATGTACGCCAGACTGGGTAAGGATGGTAGATTTCCTTCCCAGATGGATTTTTATTATAATCAATGATAGTCATGATACCATCCATGAAATTGAGACTAGCTTTCCATTCCAGATTTTATGAATGGAACTCATGCCCCACTAGCTGCTGTGTCTCAAGAACATTAGCCTGGCCCACTGACTGGGTAAAAACAATGACTGCAGATGCTGGAAACCAGATTCTGGATTAGTGGTGCTGGAAAAGCACAGCAGTTCAGGCAGCATCCAAAGTGCAGCAAAATCGACGTTTCAGACAAAAGCCTTTCATCAGGAATAAAGTCAGTCAGCCTGAAGCGTGGAAAGATAAACTAGAGGAGGGTGGGGGGTGGGGCGAAAGTAGCATAGAGTACAATGGGTGAGTGGGGGAGGGGATGAAGGTGATAGGTCAGGAAGGAGAGGGTGGAGTGGATAGGTGGAAAAGGAGATAAAAGGAGATAGGCAAGTAGAACAAGTCTGGACAAGTCATGGGGACAGTGCTGAGCTGAAAGTTCGGAACTAGGGTGAGGTGGGGGAAGGGGAAATGAAACTGTTGAAGTCCACATTGATGTCCTGGGGTTGAAGTGTTCCGAGGCGGAAGATGAGGCGTTCTTCCTCTAGACGTCTGGTGGTGAAGGAGGCCCAGGACCTCCATGTCCTCGGCAGAATGGGAGGGGGAGTTGAAATGTTGGGCCACAGGGCATGTGGTTGATTGGTGCGGGTGTCTCGGAGATGTTCCCTAAAGCGCTCTGCTAGGAGGCGCCCAGTCTCCCAATGTAGAGGAGACCGCATCGGGAGCAACGGATACAATAAATGATATTGGTGGATGTGCAGGTAAAACTTTAATGGATGTGGAAGGCTCCTTTAGGGCTTTGGATAGAGGTGAGGGAGGTGGTGTGGGCACAGGTTTTACAGTTCCTGCGGTGGCAGGGGAAAGTGCCAGGATGGGAGGGTGGGTTGTAGGGAGGGCATGGACCTGACCAGGTAGTCACGGAGGGAACGGTCTTTGCTGAAGGCGGAAAGGGGTGGGGAGGGAAATATATCCCTGGAAGTGGGGTCTTTTTGGAGGTGGCGGAAATGTCAGCGGATGATTTGGTTTATGCAAAGGTTTGTAGGGTGGAAGGTGAGCACCAAGGGGCATTCTGTCCTTGTTACGGTTGGAGGGGTGGGGTCTGAGGGCAGAGGTGCGGGATGTGGACGAGATGTGTTGACTGTCAGCTTGGACTGAGTGTGAAAGGTAACATTCCCACTGCGTGATTGATATGATAGACTTTGCAACAGAAACACAGGGTCTGTCAGAAAGATTAGGAGCAAGAGGGTGGTGAAATAAAAAGCCAGTCAGAGAGAGTTTACAGCCAAAGGAACTTGAAAGCACAAAGTGGGGGGAGCAGCACTTCAGCAAGTTTGGAGTGGGTGGAGGGGGGAAAGGGTGTCAGGGAGCAAGGATAGGGTGGTGGAGTCAGGCAGCAAGGGCTGGGGGGTGTTAGGGATATGATGGGGGTCAGGGAACGAGGTGGGGGGATGTGGACAGGCAGAGATAGGGAGAGATCAGGCTTGATTGCGCCCCTTCCCGAGTGATCAGAGCTGAGGTTCTAATCTCTGCTTCTGAACCAAAATCAGCAAAAAGAAAAAATGGCATTTTATAAGTGAGCTCTGCAGCATAGCACTTTCACTGGCATTTTGATTCATTTTTGAAATCAATTAATGGCTAGGAATTCTTTTCCTGAAATTCATGCTTGTTGCATCTCAAACCGGAACGCTGTGAAATATTTTTCACTGTCCCTCCAAGTGACAGAAACTTTGAAATATGACCCACGTGTAAAGATTGTACAAGCCTATTCTGCATGGTGTGAACAGACTGCAGGTTACAGTGCAGCCTCAAACCTGAGAATGAATCACTGACCGCTGCACTCAGCCCAGGTCCTCGGGGTAATCTCAGCCTTGGTCCAGCAGTTTAAACAGCTCAGGTAACAGTTAGCTTCTCAGCAGGGCAAAGATTTTATTCAGTAAAAGCCTCTGCCAACTCTGACTCTGTTCCCAAGGCAATGACAAGCAAATTTACATTGGATGCCAGGAGAGAAAACCCGACAGATTTTAGGTCGACAGATCAGCTCCCACTGGCTGCATAGCAACCAGAATGAGGAGCTGATGGGCTGCAGTCTGACAGGCAGCCACCTCAGAGTGTCTGCTCAACCAAACATCAGCAGCGTCACCCACACGCCAACACGGGCTCGCTGTTCACCCATACAGTCACTACACACGGCCACGGGACAGCATCAGGAAGACTTGGCAAAATTCAGCAGTAAATGCCTTCCCAGACCCTCATTCCACGCCTTTCATTTCCCTGAGGGTCAGACAGCTCTTCAAAGCAGTGACCAGACTCCAAAACAAGAGGCAGGATGAAAAACCCCTCCCACTCCCATCCTCAGCTGATAAGAAATGAAACCTGGGTCTTACCTTTTGCAGACTGGAAGAGTTCAGCTGGGTTTTATCAATTATTTTAACAGCAACCTGCAGCAATGAGAAAGATATTGTTAATTCCAAATTGGAGACTCTACATTTCACACAATCCAATCAGCAAATCTTCCAACTGTCTCTCGCCACACTCTGGAATCACCCACAATCCACATTCCGATCAGGAATACCATCACGCACTTTTACTCCAAACTGGGATCTTGCCCTGCACAACGCTACCGAGAGTTTCCCCACCTGCTTCCAAAGCAAAGATCGGGAAAGCCAACTCCATCCTACTGTTTTCAACAGGAATACGCACACCCCACCCCACCCCACCAAATAAAACAATTCAAGCCAGAGCCCCCAACCCCCCACTACCACCTGATCCAGAATGTCATTCCGCCCCCAATAATCTGAGCTGGATACATCCCAAACTCTCGTGCCCGACGCCTTCCAACCCACCCAATATTCCGAGCTGGAAACCATACCTATAATCCAATTCAGAGTCCGCCCCTGCCACTCTCATAATTCCAGCAGGGACCAAAGCCCCTCCCATCAATCAGATCCAGAATCCTCCTTCCACTCTGACAATCCAATCTGAAATTATCTCCCCACCACCTCCAAACCAATCCAATCTGGATTCCCATCACCCCCACCCATCTTCAACACCCGGGTCTGGAAATCCCTCTTCCTCCCAAGGCTCCGACCAGGAAAATCCTCTCCCTCCCAAGGCTCCCAAGTGTGGAATCACCACTTACTCCCAACAGTCCGATTAGGAAAGCTCTCTTCCTCCCACACTCTGGTTAAGAATTTTCACCCTCTCTTCCTCGACACCCTGAGCTTTAACCCTCCAGCTGTTTGGGAGCTCTGATTGGGAATCAGCCCACAATCCTGATGATGCGGTCTGAAATCCCTTCTCATCTCAATGTGCTGCTCGGAGATCCTCGTGTCCACCTCCAACTTCACAGGGCTTTGACTGGGAATTGGCTTCACATCCTGATCACAAACATCTCCATCTCTTCCAGGAATCCTATCTGAAAAATGTCTCCCCTTTTTCAAGTTGCTGACAGGAAATCCTCCTTCTCTCAGCTATCGTTCCAAACTGGAACCAGCCTCACCCTACAACACTCATCAGGAACAACTCTTTCTTCACCCAAACTCAGACCTGGAAACACTTTTCTGTCACCCACTCCCCCAGTGTGCTAACCATAAATCCCCCAACTCTTCCCCAGTGTCCTGCTTGGGAATTCCTGAACTCTCCCTTAGTCTGAAGTGATGTCCTCTCTCACTCGCCTTCCTTCTCTTTATCAGTGTTCCAATCAGGAATCCCTCTCGTTCTCTCCTGGAGCTCAGAAACTAATTCCCCTCCACAAGCACTCAACCTTCTATGCTCGCTTTGAGCAGAATTTCAGCAGAAAGGTAACTCCTATTCCGATAAGTCCTGACAAACTATCCCATCGGTCACTGCATCTGAGATCAGATCAGTTTTCCTTCATGTGAATACAAGGAAAGCGATGGGACCAGATGGAGTACCAGGACGTGCAATCAAAGCATGCGCAGATCAACTAGCAGAGGTCCTCTCGGACATCTTCAACCTCTCCCTGCAGCAGACCACTGTCCAACATCATCCCTGTGCCTTTGAAGGCTCATGCAGCATGTCTCAATGATTACCACCCAGTGGCCCTAACTTCGGTGGTCATGAAGTGCTTTGAAAGGCTGGTCATGCGTTAATCAACTCCAGCCTCCCCACTACTCTCGAACCACTCCAATTTGCCTATCGGACCAACAGATCCACATCAGATGCCATATCATTTACCCTTCACTCCTCCCTAGAGCATTTTGACATCAGCCTTCAACACTATTATCCCTTTGAGACGGATTACTAAACTTAGTGATCTCGGACTAAGCCTCACTCTCTGCAACTGGATCCTCAGTTTCCTAACCCACAGGCTACAATCAGTGAAGACTGGTTGTGTTCATCCTCACTAACACTCAACATGGAGGCCATCCGGAAGGCGTACTCAGCCCCCTATTGTATTCACTGTATACCCATGATTTCGTCGCCAAATACCAGACTAATGCCATTTACAAGTTTGCTGATGACACCATCATAGTCGGTTGAATCTCAGATGGTGACGAAACAGACTACAGACAGGAGGTGGAAGACCTGGAAAAATGGTGCACTGAGAACAACCTAGCTCTCAATACCAGCAAAACCAAGGAATTCATTATTGACTTTCGGCAGGATGTCAAGGAAAGGCACCAGCATTCTCAAAGATCCACCCCACCCTGGCAACATTTTTCTACAACCTCTATCATCAGGGAGGAGGTACAGAAGCCTGAACACATGTACCAGCCAGTTTCAAAACAGTTTCTACCCTACTGTTACAATACTAAATGGATTAACAATCTCTTAACATTCACCTGTACCTGTGGTTTTGTTTTTGCCACTTTTTACCTGTCATTTACTTATCTATGCTACTTAACTCTGGTCTGTCTGTATTGCTCGCAAGACAAAGCTTTTCACTGTGCCTTGGTACACGTGACAATAAATTCAATTCAATTCAATTCAAAATGAATGGTCAATTCTCTTCAACGTGTCAGCCTGCTCAACAGGAGGCAGTTTTCAGCTCAGCAGGAACACTGACCCACAGGAATCAGCAGCAGGGGGTCAAGGAGGCACACTAGAGAATGACAAAAAGATATCTGCCTTTGGTGTGCAATGTTCTTCAAGCAGTTGGCAGCACTTCAAATAAACACTGTTTATATATGTGCAGAATGAGCATTATAAATAAAGAGGGGAGTGGTTAATTTGTTAAACATGTCACGGAAAAATGTTGTGTCACGTGCCCAAGGCACCTCTTCCCACAGCAGATCCTGAAACGGTATGCTGCTTCTCTGAATCAGCACTGACCCAGCCAGTTTCAAACTTGTGCATCCTGTTCCCCCATAGCAGCTCGATAACCGAATGCCATTGTAGTAACTCCAACCCAGAGAAAGCCAGGTGGAAGCTAGGACAGCGAGCCAAACAGAAACCAGTACACGGCAATCTCCTTCCCCTTGCATCAGCTGTGGAAAGGGTAGGTTTTGACTTGAAGTTCAGGTGAAAGCAATGGAATATTAGGACTGGTGAAGGCCAGAGCATCGTGCGAACAATGCAACCTTTGTGTAATACTAGATCAGGAATTCCTCGCCTTACAGGACAAGTGGACACGTCCTCCATCTCATCAGAAAGACAACACTCTGCCATTTTCTCAGTGCTGACCCTCTGACAATGTGGCACTTCCTTAGCACTGACCCTTTGACAGGGAAGAGATGAAGTGGGCTAGGGCGAGACAAGACAGAGAAGGAGAGTGCAAGGGTGAGACAAGGGGGTAAAGTCAAGATGAGAGGAAAAGGTCATAAAATCAAAGTGTCAGGCCATTCGGCCCATCGAGTCCACATTCCTACCTAATCCTTGTATGCCTGCATTTCCCGTGGCTAACCCACCTAGTCAACACATCCCTGGACACTAGGGACAATTTGGCATGGCCAGTCCACCTTACCTGCACATCTTTGGACTATGGGAGGAAACCAGAGCATCCAAGGGAAACCCACACAGACAATGGGAGAATGTGCAAACTCCACAGAGTCGTCAGAGGATGGAATCGAACCCAGGTCTCTGGTGCTGTGGGACAGCACTGCTAACCACTGAGCTACCGTGTTGAAGAGAGCGGAAGAGGTTGAGGCAAGAAAGTGAGAGGGACAAGGAAGAAACAAAGGATGAGATGAGAGACGGGGATGAGACAAGAGAGAGAAAGAGAGAAAGAAAGAAAGAGTGACACAAGGAGCAAGAGGGCGAGATGAGGCAAGAGAGAAAGAGAGGAAAGACAAGCACAGGCGAGAGAGTAGGGATAAGAGAGAGAGTGCGAGAGTCAGGGTAAGAGAGCACATGTGTGAAAGAGAGTGGGAAAAGCAAGAAAGAGGCTGGTTTGGGAGATTTGCATGCCAGCGGGATAGAGGGCAGTCTCGGCACTTACCTCCTTGCCAGTGAGAACATGCCGGGCCAGCTTGACCTTGGCGAAGTTGCCTTTGCCAATAGTTTTGAGCAGCCTGTAGTTACCGATGTGGGGAGTGTCCTCGGCAGTGGTAGCGATGGAGCTGCGACATCGCGGCATGCTGGATCTGCTGCTCGACTTTGACTGGACCGGTGGGTCTGGGTGACCCCCTGTGTGCTGTAGAAAACACAAAGGCAATCAGCAGTGTATCCAACACAGGAAAAACCCAAAAAGCACAGGATCACATCTGGAAAAACAGAGATATTACTGTGGCTACAAAGAGATTGATCATAGCAGTGTTCTCAGGATAAACTGAGGGCCACTGCTCAAGATCAAGTAAATATAAGCTTCTTAATTATAACTGAAGTGCCAGCTGAGTGCAAAGTGACAGGTAAGGAAAAGAATGAACTCTGGGAATAACTTCAAAATTTGAACTTTATATTATTAACTTCTAACTGGAAAGGCAGTTGAAGAATCTGAGACAATTGGAGTTAGTGAGGTGAAGTTAAACGTGGAGATATAGAATTACCGTGAGCTAACTAAGCAAATGGTCTAAGAGCTTCAAAGGGTTAAACAGCCTATTCCTGTTCCTGTTAAACAAGTTCCAGGAGGGCTGAATGGCCTCCTGCTGTCGAATGCAATGGGATCAAAGAACTAAGTGGCCTCCTCCTGTTCCTAACAGGCTGAATGGCCACCCTATTTCCAGTGAAGACTCAGGGCAATGTCATTGGAGCAGCAAGGTGATGGAGATAGCATCAGACTTGGCTCTGTCTCACTCATCGCATTAGAGAGAGGTGGGCCATGTGGAGCAAGGTGCATGTTGAGTGGGGGGTAAGCGATGGGGCGCAGATCAGTGCAGGATTGGGGTGAGGTGCCAGATGAGGGTGTAAGGTGGTGTGCAGTCTGACATGCAGAGTAGTGCAGATTTGGGATGCGGTGCAGGATGACGTGGGGTAAGGGGCTGGACTGAAGTGTAGGTTGGGATAGGTGAAGGGTTGGCGTGGGAGGGGGGGGTGAGGTATGGTGCAGGTTTGGGTGAAGAGTGCAGACAGGGTGGAGTGCATAGGGGTACAGAGTGCGGTGTGGTGAGTGTAAGCTGAGTTTCAGGGTTAGGTGTGACAGGAAGAATCAGCAAAACCACTGTATCCATTATCCATGGAGGAAGCCTGGGTGAAAAAGCTCAGCTGCCCACACCCTCAGTCTTGCCTCTTGAGCATGGTGGCACATGGCAGGGAAAAAGGAGTCGCAACTGCAACCAGAGACCTTATACCAGTCAACAAAACAGAAGAGCTGGCCATACTGCTAAGAACTGCTGTGAATCTCAGCAATACCCCACAAACCAGAGAGATTGTTGTCATGAGTATTCCTGAAGCAACTAGAACACGCTTCTGATTAATTCAGAAGTAGTCGGTGGCATGGTGGCACAGTGGTTAGCACTGCTGCCACACAGCGCCAGAGACCCGGGTTCAATTCCCAACTCAGGCGACTGATTGTGTGGAGTTTGCATGTTCTCCCCGTGTCTGCGTGGGTTTCCTCTGGGTGCTCCGGTTTCCTCCCACAGTCCAAAGATGTGCAGGTCAGGTGAATTGGCCATGCTAAATTGCCCGTAGTGTTAGGTAGGGAGTAACTGTAGGGGTATGGGTGGGTCGGTGTGGAATTGTTGGGCCAAAGGACCTGTTTCCACACTATAAGTAATCTAATCTAATCTAGTCATGCACCTCCTTCATCAGGAAAATTACAATTTTAAAAATATTTACTTTCTTCACTTTAACTGATTAAAACATCACTCATCAAGGACTTACTTTACCCTTTTCTCAATGGCAAGGAATCTTGTGGGTAACTGTAGAATACACACACCCTGGAACTACAGGCCACAAGACAGGGCTCTCCAGTTGGTACACAGCGCAATCCAACACAGAGCATCTCTAAATAACGTGGTGCCAATCTCTCCTCCTTTGCGAGCCGCTGCCAAATCTTTGCAAGATCTGCCCAGTTGGCCTCACGCTCCCTGACCCCAGCTCTTCAACCCTCTGCAGCCTTAATAATTTCTCCTCTTTAAGAACACTCCATCCACCATCTCTGGTGTCCACACACCCCAAATATTGTTGTGTTCCAAGGACAGCACTCACTCCCACCCACCATTTCCAGGCCAATTAGGGATCTGCAATAAATACTTGCCAGCAACACACTTAACCATGAATGAATAAAACAAAAATCCCACTCATTACTTATATTCATCTTACATTTCAACAGGGACTATATTTCCACTGGTAGGAAAGGCCCTCTGAGACATTCTGAGCATTGGGGTTCATACAGGGAGCTGTGAACCCCCCTAAAAGCATGTGATCAAATAGCCCCCCCTATGTTTCACTGTCCAGTCGCAAAAGGCCAGATGGGTCTTGGGTCCAGTTCCACATGTGGTCAGTCCTTGGAGAAGAGGAGAGGGGGAATACCAGGGAATCCATGCTCTCTCACAATGCCTTCCTTGTCAGAGATAATTCCACCATAGTAGGCTCTGTCCACTACCATTCCATCTCTCACATCTCATGAAAATTCCAAAATGAAAGGCTGAGTGAAAGAAATGGATGGCCTGGGCCTTTCCAAGACAGGCAGGATCTGTAGAGCTTGCATACACAAGATACTGCGACTCCTTTTCTACTCATTTAATACACATCACATCAATCCCCATCGAACATCCTTCATATAATCGATTACAAATTCTCACCAGAGAGAAAATGAATAGATATCTCCCACCAAAATCCCAGGCAACAGCACAGAGGGAACTTGCAGCTTCATAGCACAGAAATAAAAGCTACTTCTGCCTCCAGGCTGTGAGTCTTTAAAAAATACATCAGCTGAACTGGTGAAAGACTGAACTGAAGAAATGCGGAGGTGCAGGCTGAGACTGGTGATGATGTTCATTAGCTCGCCTGCTCACATTGGACAATCTGAATCTGGTCTCATTCAAATATTCAGTCCCAGCTGGGGGAACAACTCTTGCACACCTCTGCAACAGACAGCTCTCAAAGTCATTCTGAACTCTGAAAATCCCACTCTGTGTTGGCCAGGTGCCCCAGCTTAGATCCTTTACCACAGGTCAGTCAGCTCCCAGTTTCATTTCCCTCCACTACACCCAGATCATGAGATAGGGTCTCTTTTCCAGTGTGACCCAGCAGAGAGCAGTGGCAAGCTTCCTGGGGAAAAGGCTGGGTATGGTACTGAGCTGCTTCAGACATACTGCACTTGTATTCCCTGCACCACACCCACTCACCCAGGATATATGCCAAGCCCACTTTTGGAGAGGAGTGCTGAGACGCATAGAACACACTCACTGTTCTGGCCACTTGTTGCCATTCAGCCTTAAAATAGGGAGTGAGGCCAATAATGACTGTCTCACAGGCAGGCTCCTGGGTGAGGTACTCAACGGTAGGCCACACCAGTAACTGCACACCTCAACAGGCAAGAATGAGTGAATGAATATGGGTCAGGGGAAACCTTTTTGGATTCCTTTACCCTATCCTCAGATCTTGCATTTAATCACTTCCCTATGAACTCCGATTTACTCCACGGGTAACTGGGAGGAGAAATCAATAGATTCATTGTTTCCCCAGGCCAGGCCTTTCCACAGGGGAACAAAGCCCCAGTACGCAGTGTATTATGGTTGGAGCAGAGCCAGTGCCCAAGCAGCATGGTTCAGAATGTTAACGAAGAACAAACAGGCACTGGCTGTCTGAGCTACTTAGCTTAACCCTTTAAAGCAGCAGGCAGTTCTCCATTCAGCTTCCCTTTTGCTTTCCCAGGGTCAGGACAAGCCTAACATTGCTCACCTGGTCGACCCCAGCACAGATGTTACAGAAAGGACCTTCACAGCTCTGTTTTGCCCCAACCCACAATTTGAGCTCTCAACCTCTGAGACCACTGGCACAGATCATTGAGCAATACAATAACCTCACTATTTCTTCAACCCACCCCCCGCCCCCCAACACAGCTGTGTCCCCATTACAAGGAGCCTGTCTCTCAGGTGGGAACTTCATGGGGCCCCCTTCAGGAAGCTTTCTGCCTCATTGTACAAAACAGCACCCCCACCCTCCCCAGCAAACAACGGCAGCAGCAGCGCTCTGTCAGAGGCTCAGCGTCAAGGGAGTGCCACCCTGTCGGAGGTTCATCACAGAGAGTGTCACACTGTCGGACGTTCATCGCCGAAGGAGTGCGGCACTGTCGGATGCTCTCCATACTACTGAAGTTACCATCTGAAGTAATCTGGGGTGAGCCACCTTAGTCCTCATCATCTTATACCCAAGTTATTAAGACAGGTCTGGACACCGCTAGGTAAAATCCTTCATGTTCAGATGCTGCAGCCGTGCAGGCTCTGTCCTTCAGTTTTTGTGTGTTAGCCTAATGTATGGGTGCATCAGATGGTCTCAGCGCTGCCCCATGGAAAATGGGGTTTATAATTAGCTTCAACCCAAGTCTGGACTCAAAGGGAATAAATGATAAAACTGTCCATCAAAAAACATAATCCAGCAAAAAATGACATCTAGCATTCAGCTCCAGAACATTACAACCTTCCACAAGATGGTGAATGTGTTTGAAAAAGTAATGATCTTCCAATGGATGGTCAGGGAATAGGCTTTCAATCAATTAGAGACTGACAGAAGGACACTGTGGTTGGGCCAGATCGGTGGACCAAGCAAAAGGGGAGGAGGGAGACATTGGGTAGGAGACAACAAGAGAGCAGACAAGGAGTAGATGGAGTAAGCAAGAGGTAGTGTGGAGAGAAGAGGGAGGGAGAGGGAGATAGAGATGGGGAGGAATGGAGGGGAGAGAGGGGGAGAAAAGCAAATACTGGAATAAATTATACAGGAAGTGATTGCTGGATCTTTAGAAATAATTGACTGATGGGACAGAATCAACATGGATTAATGAGGTGGAAATCACATTTGACAAACCTAACGGTTTTGTCCAGGATGTTACAAGTAGAGATAATAAAGGGAAAACCAGTGGATTTAATTTAATTGATATTTCAAAAAAGACTTTTCCAAGAGTCGCAGACAATAGGTTCACTAACAGGGAATCTGAGCACACAGGATTGGGGTAGTATACGAATGTGGAGTGAGGATTTGTTATCAGGCAAAACACAGAGTGGGAATAACTGGGTCATTCCCAGGTTGACAGATTGTGACCAAGGATCTGTGCCTGGTCCTCAGCTCAAGATTGATATCAATGATTTAGATATGAAGCTAACTGCATTATACCCTAAGTTTTAGATGACACAAAAACGATGGGAATGATACTGCAAGGAGAATGCAAAGAGATTTTAAAGGGATTTAGACAGGCTGTGAGAGAGTAGATGGCAGGTACAGCACAGTAAGGAAAAGTGTGAACTGTAGACTATTTCTGAACAATTACAACATTTAAAAAGCATCTGGATGAGGATATGAATAGGATTTGGCCAAATGCAACTATTAATTTCGGATACCTGGTCGGCATGGATGAGTTGGACCAAAGGGTCCATTTCCGTGCTATATATCTCTATGCATCTAACTGGTCAGATTGAGATTGGAAGAGAGCTGATGTACAAAGAGACTGAGTTGTCCTGGTCCAGGAGTTACTGAATGCCAGCAAACAATTCGGAAGAGAAACTGTCTGTTAGTATTTATCACAAAAGCTGCCCAGAGGTACTGCTTCAATTACACAGAACACTGGTGGTGGTGGTGGTGGGGAGGGGGAGGCAAGAGAGAGGGAGAAGTATGAGGCAGAAGGAGGGATTAGAGGGATATGAAGGGAATGAGAAAGAAGGTGGAAGAGAACAGGTTAGAGCAGCAACAGCACATTTTTAAAATGAATTCATCTGTCAACATTTTCGCAACAGATGGCCAGATCGTGATTCCTTAAAATTATTTTTTACTGCTGAGAACGAGGTGTGAGGTTTAAAATAAATTATCTCTTCACAAAGGTTCAGGCAGGCTAATAGCCCCCTCCCCCTCCCATCCATAATGAAGCAGTGGTTCAGACAAATTAACTTGCTCCTCACATTTATATTCCTAGATTACTCTTCATTTCTGGAATGGACCTTGTGTCTTCTGCTGTGAAGACAGAGAACATATTTCTTCAACACCTCACCATTTACTCAGTCCCCACAATAATTTATCCTGTCTCAGCTTCCAAGGGACAAACATTTATTTTTAGTTACTCCCTTCTTGTTATAAACTTCTAAAAGCTCCTACAATCTGAAATATATTTGTGTCTAGTTCAATCTTATACTCCAGGCAAAAGTGAGGATTGCAGATGCTGGAAACCAGAGTCTAGATTAGAGTGGTGCTGGAAAAGCACAAGGTCAGGCAGCATCTGAGGAACAGGAAAATCGACGTTTCGGGCAAAAGCCCTTCATTAATCTTATACTCCACCATCTCCATTTTAGAAAAATTAACTTTATGGTAGCTCTATGCTGGTTTATGAAATGTTCCCAACACTCAAACTTGTTAGAGTTTGTTTTTACAACTTTATAAGAGTCTTCATGGGTTGGTCATGAAGTCATACTGCATGGAAACAGACGCTTTAGTCCAACTTGTCTGTGCCAACCAAGTTTCTCAAACTAAACTAATCCCATTTGCCTCCATTTGACCCACATGCCTCTAAACCTGGAAGCATATGAAGAATCATCTAGTCTCAAAACATTAGTTTGCTTTCTCTCCATGGATGCTGTCTGACCCGCTGTGATCTCCAGCATTTGTTGATTTCAGTAGATTCCAGCATCTGCTGTGTTTTGCTCCTGTCTCTAAACCTTTCCTATTCCTGTACCTGCCCAAATGTCTTTTAAATATTGTAACTGTACCTGCAGCTACCACTTCCTCTAGCAATTCATTCCAGATATGAACCGTTGTGTGTGAAAATGTTGCCCCTCGGGTTCACTGAATATCACCACAGCTGAGAATGTGTAGCTGGAAAGGCGCAGCAGGTCAGGCAGCATCCAAGGAGCAGGAGAATCAACATTTCGGGCATGAGCCCTTCTTCAGGAATGAGGAAAGTGTACCAAGTAGGCTAAGATAAAAGATAGGAAGGAGGGACTCTGGAAATGCAATAGGTGGAAGGAAGTTAAGGTGAGGGTGATTGGCCGGAACGGGTGTGGGGGCGGAGAGGTCAGGAAGATGATTGCAGGTTAGGAAGGTGGTGCTGAGTTCGGGGATTGGGACTGAGACGGGGGGGGGGGGGGGGGAATGAGGAAACTGGAGAAATCTGAGTTCATCCCTTGTGGTTGGAGAGTTCCTAGGCGGAAGATGAGGCGCTCTTCCTCCAGCCGTCGTGTTGCTATGGTCTGGCGATGGAGGAGTCCAAAGACCTGCATGTCCTTAGTGGAGTGGGAGGGGAAGTTGAAATGTTGAGCAACGGGTGGTTGGGTTGGTTGGTGCGGGTGTCCCAGAAGTTTTCTCTGAAACGTTCCGCAAGTAGGCGCCCTGTCTCCCCAATATAGGAGGCCACATTGGGTGCAGCTGATGCAGTAAATGATGTGTGTGGAGGTGCAGGAGAATTTGTGGCAGATATGGAAGGATCCCTTGGGGCCTTGCAGGGAAGTAAGGAGGGAGGTGTAGGCGCAAGTTTTGCATTTCTTGCGGTTGCAGGCGGAGGTGCCGGGAGTGGAGGTTGAGTTGGTGGAGGGTGTGAACCTGACAAGGGAGTCACGGAGGGAGTGGTCTTTTCAGAATGCTGATAGGGGAGGGGAGGGAAATATATCTCTGGTGGTGGGGTCCATTTGGAGGTGGCAGAAATGACGACGGATAATGTGATGTATATAGAGGTTGGTGGGGTGGTAGGTGAGGACCAGTGGGGTTCTGTCCTGGTGGCGATTGAGGGGCGGGGCTCAAGGGCAGAGGAGTGGGAAGTGGAGGAGATGCGGTGGGAAGTGGAGGAGATGCGGTGGAAAGCATCGTCGATCACGTCTGGGGGGAAATTGCAGTCTTTGAAGAAGGAGGCCATCTGGGTTGTTTGGTATTGGAACTGGTCCTCCTGGGAGCAGATGCAGCAGAGACAAAGGAATTGGGAATATAGAATGGAATATAGGGGGCAGGGTGGGAGGTAGCTGTGGGAGTCGGTCGGTTTATAGTAAGCGTCCGTGTAGATTCGGTTGCCTGAGATAAAAATGGAGAGGTCTAGGAAGGGGAGGGAGGAGTCTGAGACGGTCCAGGTAAATTTGAGGTTGGGGTGGAAGGTGTTGGTAAAGTGGATGAACTGTTCAACCTCCTCGTGGGAGCACGAGGCAGCGCCGATACAGTCAACAAAGTAGCAGAGGAAAAGGTGGGGGGTGGTGCCAGCGTAGCTGCGAAAGATGGACTGTTCCACATATCCCACAAAGAGGCAGGCATAGTTGGGGTCCATGCGGATGTCCATGGCTACTCCCCACACTCAAATATCTTCTAAGTCATTTCCAGATAGCCACAGGGACATACGCTCAAGCTCGCCAGCTATGCACCACCTTGAGAAACCCATGAGTGTGTACACAGAGCCTGTATTTCCTGCTTGGTTCGATATTGCTGTTTTTATTTTCAAGCCTACGAACGTGATACTGCATAGGAATACTAGTCACTTCCGTCTCTCAATTCAGCGTACAGGATGATTGCTCAGCTGTGTCCCACATGCTCAGTCTCTGGGCAGGAATTTAACATTGACTAGCCCAAAATAGAACAGTCTGATTTGACCCAGCACTTTGCTGACTTACTTGCCCTGTTTCACAGTTTCAAGGACATGCCTCAAATACCCTATAAGGCAATAAATACACTTTCAGCAACAGGGAATCACATAAACAAATATGATGTAAAAAAAATCCTCAGTACTGAGCAAAATCCTCAAAAGGTTTCCAAACTCAACAGTGGGTAACTGGTTAGGTAAAGCAAGAATTACAAACCCTTGGGCAAGAAGGGAAGTCCAATCATAGAGTCATAGAGATGTACAGCATGGAAACAGACCCTTTGGTCCAACCCATCCATGCCGACCAGAAATCCCAACCCAATCTAGTCCCACCTGCCAGCATCCGGCCCATATCCCTCCAAACCCTTCCTATTCATATTCCCATCCAAATGCCTCTTAAATGTTGCAATTGTACCGGCCTCCACCACATCCTCTAGCAGCTCATTCCATACACGTACCACCCTCTGTGTAAAAGAGTTGCTCCGTAGGTCTCTTTTATATCTTTCCCCTCTCACCCTAAACCTACGCCCTCTAGTTCTGGACTCCCCAACCCCAGGGAAAAGGCTTTGCCGATTTATCCTATCCATGCCCCTCATAATTTTGTAAGTCTCTATAAGGTCACCCCTCAGCCTCCGACGCTCCAGGGAAAACAGCCCCAGCCTGTTCAGCCTTTCCCTGTAGCTCAGATCCTCCAACCCTGGCAACATCCTTGTAAATCTTTTCTGAAGGCTTTCAAGTTTCACAACATCTTTCCGATAGGAAGGAGACCAGAATTGCACACAATATTCCAACAGTGGCCTAACCAATGTCCTGTACAGCCGCAACATGACCTCCCAATTCCTGTACTCAATACTCTGACCAATAAAGGAAAGCATACCAAACGCCTTCTTCACTATCCTATCTACCTGCGACTCCACTTTCAAGGAGCTATGAACCTGCACTCCAAGGTCCCTTTGTTCAGCAACACTCCCTAGGACCTTACCATTAATTGTATAAGCCCTGCTAAGATTTGCTTTCCTAAAATGCAGCACCTCGCATTTATTTGAATTAAACTTCGTCTGCCACTTCTCAGCCCATTGGCCAATCTGGTCCAGATCCTGTTGTAATCGGAGGTAACCCTCTTCGCTGTCCACTACACCTCCAATTTTGGTGTTATCGGCAAACTTACTAACTGTACCTCTTATGCTCGCATCCAAATCATTGATGTAAATGACAAAAAGTAGAGGACTCAGCACCGATCCTTGTGGTACTCCACTGGTCACAGGCCTCCAGTCTGAAAAACAACCATCCACCACCACCCTCTGTCTTCTACCTTTGGGCCAGTTCTGTATCCAAAATGGCTAGTTCTCCCTATATTCCTTAAGATCTAACCTTGCTAATCAGTCTCCCATGGGGAACCTTGTCGAACTCCTTACTGAAGTCCATATAGATCACACCTACTGCTCTGCCCTCATCAACCATCTTTGTTACTTCTTCAAAAAACTCAGTCAAGTTTGTGAGACACGATTTCCCACGTACAAGGCCATGCTGACTATCCCGAATCAGTCCTTGCCTTTCCAAATACATGTACATCCTGTCCATAATGGCCAAGAAAAGAGGAACGAAAGTGAAAAACTCTTGTGATAAAATCGCAAAATCACTTCCTCATCAGCATAAAGTCTCAGCAAGGTTTGTTGGCAAATTTGGCAAACGCCTATTGAAGGTCCCACTTTGTAAAAACAAGGCTACAGTGTATTGATCTGGGGAAGAGGCCTTTCAAACACCAACAGCCTTCCTGGACCCTACCTTCATGTCTGTGCGTTGGGTCTCTCTTTTGCCCTTCACGAGGGTTAGTTCCACGACCAACGAATCGGTGTTTACAGTTCAGGTGAAACAAGATGAAATCTCTAAGCAGTTAAGAGCAGCCCCACCCCAGTCAGGCAGTGGAATCTCAGAGGTAAAAGACTGCAATCCTGGCTGCTGCCCTGAAAAGGTGCGGCCCTTTAGTTAAACACTTCTCACAGGATTACACGTTAACGTTTCGCGTCTACAGGTGCAGGAAGTACAAAAGGTCCAGAAACCAACATGAAAGTTCCACTTCAGCAGCAAAGCGATCGGGATCCGATTACCAGCAAATCACTGAGGCTTTCACCGTCATTGTGAAAGGTGAGGCACTGAGTTCAGTTTCAAACTGCAATAATGCCTCCGAAAGTTTTATCATTTCCCAGTGTCACGGGGTCACGGCTCAAGCTTGGCACCTTGGCAATACGAAAGCCCAGAACTCTAGAGATTATGAGCGATGATAAGCTGTAACCAGAGTGTACATTGGGTGCGACAGAGGTTGTAAAGATTGTCAGGAAGTGCCAAGAGTCGAACTTAGACCTGCCAGAGAGCACAAATTCAGGGGAAGAGGAGTACGTGTAACATTAACTCATTCACTGCCTGAACCACACAGGCACGCAAAATTTTATTACAGATAATTTCAAACATTCCTCATGGCATTTCAGAACTCAAATCAAGGCTGGTACTGCCAGTCGTGTATAATGGGGACACACACTTTCAGAGATTCACAAGTTGGCAGGTGGAACCACAAAGAGGGTCAGTCAGTAGGGTTGGGAGTGAGAAGGGGGCAGGACATAAACAACACACTGCTGAGGGACAGGGGGGAGGACTGTGATAGGACAGTGGGGCAAGATACAGACAGAGGTGCAGGGCAGAGAGCTTCAAGCTATGGTAGGACAGATAGGGAGAACTCGGCATTTCTTCAAAACTACTCCAAAACTTCAATAGTGCAAATACAACTGTATTTCGCCAAAGTGACCTTTCGTGGATGGTCTCACACACACACAGTTTGACCAGGAATGGCATCACCACAGAGGCCAGCCCTTTGCTCACATTCCGAGACTGACACTGATTGGGCATGGGGGCATATCTTTTCCTCTACAGAACAAGACTGAGCACTCCTCAAAAGAATTTGGTTGGCTGCAAAGTTCAGGGACAGCAAATGGTCATGAATGCCATTCTCCAAATGTACATCTTTGCTTCTTTTACCATTAGAGATGAGGAGCTCTACTTTAGGCAGCCAGATATCAGAGCTGAAAACGTGTTGTTAGAAAAGCGCAGCAGGTCAGGCAGCATCCAAGGAACAGGAAGATCTTAGCCTGCTGGACACACTTTCCTCATTCCTGAAGAAGGACTTATGCCCGAAACGTCGAATTTCCTGTCCCTTGGACACAGAAGTCGAAGTTGAAAAGTGAGTCAATTCTCCTACTCTTCGGATGCTGCCTGACCTGCTGCGCTTTTCCAGCAACACATTTTCAGCTCTGATCTCCAGCATCTGCAGATCTCACTTGCTCCTCGCAGCCAGATATCAGCCAAGGCACAACAAAGGAAGGATGGTGGTGGTGGCCAGTGAGGTCGCATAGGTTTATATGAGAGAGATCAACATCAAGGTGTCTTTTAATGATTTACTGCAAGACTGAATCTTGCTACTGACCAGAACTTCAGGTTAAACCATCAGGGAAACGGCACCACACAGAAAGAGAGGGAGGTTGTGAGGAGCGGCAGGGAGAGGAGAGAGGGAGGTGCAGGGAAGGAAGGAGATAGTGGGGAGTGAAGAGAGGGAGCAGCTGGGGGTAGACAGAGACAGATTGGGCATCAAAGTGAGGGGGCAGCAAGGAGAGAGGGGAGAGTCAGAGAGTGAGGGATAAAGATAGGGAAAAGGAGGGGTGTGGTAGAGAGAAAGTACCTGACAAGAGGCAGATTGACACAAACAGTAAGACTTCCACCTATCAGCTGCTATTCAGTGACCCCACCATGCCACGACCTGCCTGCACACAGAAGTCGAAGTTGAAAAGTGAGTCAATTCTCCTACTCTTCGGATGCTGCCTGACCTGTTGCACTTTTCCAGCGCCGCACTTTTAGAATCTGACTGTCCAACATCTGCAGTCCTCACTTTCTCCTGGCTGCATATGGAGGTCAGTCAAGGGAGAATCAGCAACCTTAGAATGCCCTTTTAATCCTAATTATTTTGAGCTTCTAGAAAGTGATTGATATTTGAAGCACAGACAGTAACTTGGTAAGAAAGGGAATGAGAAATGGACAAGAAGGGGAATACAAAAAATATTTGAAGTTTTAATCTGAATGATGACCCCAAACAAAGAACTTTCAGAACTGAATGTCACCATCACAACATGGATCTGTCGAGCTGATTGCTTCATTCCAGGGGTACGTCCCAAAATACCCAACCTTGGTCAGAACAGGAACAGCCAATTCCTTTCCAATTGCTAATTTATCAGATAGCCCAGATTTGCACAATCCAAATCTTTATTTTTACAGCCAGAATTTCCCAAGATAACAATTTCGAAAGGAGCACATAGTGACAGAGCTGCGCCAGAAACACCCTCAACCAAACCTGTATGTTGAAACTCTCTTATCAAACATAAGAACCATTGAACAATTATAGATCATAAGGCCCATGAATTTGTAGCTACTCTCCACAAAACCAGTTCACTGACTTGCACTTCATCTGCCCCAACCTCGCAAATCCTTCCTACTTCAGATAATGTTCCAAATTCACTTTCAGAAACAATTAGTTTGAAATTACGTGGCAACTGGGTGAGAGATGGATGGCAAGGCAGGGTGTTCAAATCCTCTTCAACTAAGCTGCCCCATAGCTCAGAAATTCAATCTACAGCACTGAATCACACAAGCTCCCACATCTGGACCTATATCTATGTCAGGTTAGATGATTTATTTAAACAATTTGGATGAGAATATAGGAGGAATGGTTAATAAGTTTGCAGATGACACCAACATTGGTGGTATAGCGGACAGTGGAGAAGCTTATCTAAGATTCCAAAGAGACATTGAGAAATTAGGTCAATAGGCCAAGGATTGGCAGATGGAGTTTAATTTGGATAAATGCAAGGTAAACAAACAAGGGCAGGATTTATACAATTAATAGTAGGGTCTTGGGTCATGTTGTAGAACAGAAAGACCAAAGGATTAAAGTACATAATTCGTTGAATTGTGTGTCAAAGATTGACAGGGTGGTTAAGAAGACGTTTAGAACACTTGCCTTCATTGGTCAGATCTCTAAGCATAGGAGTTGGGACATCATGTTGAGGTTATACAGCACATTGGTGAGGCTTCTTCTGGAGTACCATGTGCTCTCTGGTCACCTTAATATCCTTCCTATAATAAGTTGGAGAGGGTTCAGAAAGGGTTTACCAGGACGTTGCCAGGAATGTTTGCATTATAAGGAAAGGCTGGATAGGCCGGGACATTTTTCACTGGAGTGCAGGAGGTTGATGGGTGACCCGACAGAAGTTTATAAAATCATGTGGGGCATTGAGAAGATGAATAACAAGGGTCTTTTCCCCAAATTGGGGGAGTTCAAAACCAGAGGGCATATTTTTAAGATGGGAGGAGAAAGTTTTAATAAAGACATGAGAGGCAGCTTTTTTTTTCCAAAGTGATTTGTGTGTGGAATGAACTGCCATAGGAAATGGTGAATGCAGGTAGTTACAACATTTAAAAGGCATTTGGATAAGTACATGAATAGGAAACGTTGGTAGGGATATGGGCCAAACACAGGCAAGTGGAACTAGTTTAGTTTGGGAACATGGTTAGCATGAACTATTTAGCCAAAAAGTCTGTTTCAGCGCTGTATGACTCTATGTCAGGGACTAAAAGTCAGGAACACTGCACTGAATTTCATTATACAGAGTGGAGAGGATCATCCCAACTCCTAATCAATACACCATCATTCTCACTTGGAAAATAGCCACCGGTAGCATTCACCCTAGACTAACCTCCACAAGATGAGGAGCTTTCCTGTATAATTGATGCTTGTCTTTGTGTGGTTTCCGGAGACCAGCAGACACAGTTTGCTCCTGCTCTCACAACTCTCAACAACAAAGCTTAGCCACTGGCAACACAGGCATGATCCCATGAAGGAAGGCAATACTCACAGGGAAGACAGGGAGGGATAAAACAGGAGGAACACCAAAACAGCAGGGAAGCTGTTAAAAATTCCCTCTTGAACAATTCAAGAGGGAATGCTGACGAATCAGGCTCCAAATTTAAATGTATACTCTTCCATTCGGATAGCGGCAAGGTTCCTCCCTGACTCCTTTACACAGTCCCATTAACAGCAGCTTCAAACAAAACAACTGCCCGAGCACCAGCTCCCACATGAGCAGTCAGACCCAAATATCACATTATAGCATAGAACACACCCCCACAGGAAATGGCTGAAGCAAACAGATTGGATATTTTCCAAAGGAAATGAGAGGAGTACGTGAGAGAAAGGGATATAGAGATATGTGGTCAGGCTGAGATAGAGACAGCTTGTGGAACGAGAAAAGACAGGTTTACATTAGAAATGCCAATACAGACTGGATGATCAGGCTGAATGGCCTGCGTTTATGTGGTGGATTCCATACAATTCTGCTGAGGTAGTGTCTGAGAACTGAGGCTAAATCAGACATGGACACAACATGTGGACAATACAAGTGCTATACAATCAACAATGGCAGGAGAGTACAATTACAGTCTGAAATTGGCAATTAGTGGAGGTTAACATTTGTAATCAAGGTGCAGGCATATCAGTGTGATCTTTAGTACACAGGTGACCAGTTTAAGAATATGATCACTGTCCTGGTTAACTGTTCCTTTGTGAGGAAAGAGAACACAAAGTCATCAAAGCAGCTTCTCATTTGCTGCATTACTAAGACCAATGCTTTCAAATCTCCAGGTCCCAAGAAATTCAAACTAGGCTGAGTTACCAGGGATATATATAGCCTTATCATCAGTGGAGTGGGCAACTCAACTATACACTGAGCAAAACAATTTTCTACAAAATTGGTTTACAAAACAGGTTGAGGAATGACATACACATGCTTAAGGTTGCTAATGGTTACTGGGTTTTCGTCAGCATACATCATCCTTCAGAAATATCACAGATGTATTGCTTGCATCTTCTCCATAGATCACAACAACAATTCACTCAGATCCTGGGTTTGAGAAAGAGTGTTTGTATATGCTTCCTGGATAAGATCAAAATCATCATGCAAAAACAAAAGATCAGATTACATTTCTTTTGGGATCCTGGTTTTCAGGTGGGGCTCTCACAAGCACAGTCTCTTACTGGGTGGGTTTCAGCAGTCACCTGTCCCAGAGAAGGGAAGATCACCGACAGCAAGTGTGTAGAAGGGACAGGAAAACTGGTTGATCAGCCTGAATCCATACATTCCATGGAGCTCGAGACCGAGGAGAACGATCAAGAGTCTGTACCTACCAGGGATGGTTCAGTACACTTATGGAGCATAAAACCAGAAGAAACAGGAACAGAAATAGGCGTTATTGAGTCCATCAAGTCTCCTCTGCTATCCATTTAGAACATTAGAGACAACACGTGATCTTCCGTCTGGGCAGCCTATAGCCCCAGAGGACTCAACGCTGTTGTCCAATTTCAAACAACTTTCCCAACCATTCCCCAACTCCTTTTCCAACCAGCCACCTCCCTTCCATTCCTCCAACCGACCCTTCCCTCCAGCTAAAATATCCCCCATCCCACTCTTCTTTCCTTCTCTCAACTACTTCCCCCCCCACCATACTGCATCCAACCCTCACCCATCACATACTATCACCCTTACCCGCCCCCCCAATCCTTTAGCCTCCCCGAGATCACTCCAAAACCCAACCTCTGAGCCTTGCCACATATTTACCACCCCCCGACCTCCAACTCTGAGGCCAAATGGTCTGTCTTCAATAAAGGGCTCATGTTTGTGCCCCTCTGCCCCCACCTTAGCGAGTTCTGTGCCCACCACAACGTGGAGTTCTTCTTTTGCCACCTCCATGCCTTCGCCTTCAACAAAGACTCCCAATCACCCTCAAAAAGGATTCCCACACCCCGACCACCACCTCCAACCTTCCTCTTCCACTCCCAAGCATCCCAGATGTCTACCTACTTTAAACAATGTGCTTATAGATATTAGGTTACCTACAGTGTGGAAACAGGCCCTTCGGCCCAACAAGTCCACACCGACCCTCTGAAGAGCAACCCACCTATTTACCCCTGACTAATGCACCTAACACTATGGGCAATTTAGCATGGCCAATTCACCTAAGCTGCACATCTTTGGACTGTGGGAGGAAACCGGAGCACCCAGAGGAAACCCACGCAGACACGGGGGGAGAACGTGCAAACTCCACACAGACAGTTGCCTGAGGCAGGAATTGAACCCAGGTCCCTGACATGGTGTGGCAGCAGTGCTAACCACTGAGCCACCAAGCCACCCTAGTCATCTAGACAGCCCTACACCGCACCTTCTCCATTCCCCGCTACACTGCTCTAAACCCTCCCCCTCCAAACATAATAAAGACAGGGTCATCCTTGCCCTCACTTTCCATCCTACCCATTGACTACATCCAAAACATCTTTAAACATTTCCGCCATCCCCAACTAGACCCCACCAACAACAGCATCTTCCGCTCCCCATTTCTCTCTGCCTTCCGCAAGGACCATTCCCTTCATCACCACTGGCTCGCGCCACCCTCCCCACCAACACCTCCCGATACCTTCTCCTGCAACCGTACAAGATGCAAAAGCTGCTGGCACGCGACCTCCCTCACCTCTATTCAGGGCCCCAAACAGTCCTTCCAGGTGAGACAGGGCTGCACCTGCCTCTCTTCCAATCTAGTTTACTATATCCAGTCCTCCCAATGTGGTCTTCTCTACATCAGTGGGACTAAACATAAACTAAGGGCACATTTCACCAAGCGTCTCAGCCAGGCATATAAAAGCCAGCCTGAACACCACCCATCTGCCCATTTTAAATCCACTTCCCACTCCCTCTCCAGCATGTCCATCCTCGGTTTCCTCCACTGCCACAATGAATCAGACCACAAATTGGAGGAACACCACCTCATCTTCCACCTGGGCAGTCTACTGCCCACAGGACTCAACATGGAATTCACCAATTTCAAATAACCTTCCCACCCATCCCCCGACTCACTTTCCAGGCTCGCCGTCTGCTTTCCATTCCTCCAACCAATCCTTCCCTCCAGCTACCAACTGGATTCATTCCTCCTATTGACTAATCAGATCGCACCCACCACCTGTATTTACTTCACCACTCCATCCCTCTCCACATCCATAATCTTTCCCATAACCACCTCCATCTTTATCTGCAGCTCCTACCTCACTTCCATTCCTGAAAAAGGGTTATACCTGAAACGTCGACTTCTCCACCTCCTGATGCTACCTAGCTTGCTGTATTTTTCCAGCCTCCTGACTGTCTGCATCCAGTGAGATTGTGGCTGATCTGATCACTCAATTCCACTTTCCTACCTTTCCCCCACAGCCCTTGATTCCCCTTACTGATTAAAAATCTGTCTATTTCAGCCTTGAATATACTTAACAACCACGTCTCAACACCCCTCAGCAGTAATGAATTCCATAGATTCAATATACTGAAAAGAGATAGAGATAGAGATACTGCCTCCTGTTCCTACAGTCTTCCACAAATGGAAGCATCTTTTTCACACCTACCCTGCCAAGCCTCTTAAGAATCTTGCATATTTCAACAAGGTCTCCTCTCATTCTTCAAAGCTTCGAAAATGAGTACCCAACTCAACCTCCGCTCATAAGAAAATCCCTCCATGCCGTCCAACTTGGTGAACCTTCTCTGGACTGACTGTAATGTCACTATACTTTTCCTTAGATAAGGGGCCCAAATGTCCACACTATTCTCCTAGTGCCTTGCATAGCTTTAGCAAAACCTCCTTATTTTTGTCTTCCTTCAGTATTTTTGTCTCTATTTTTATATTCCATACTCTCTGAAATAAAGTCCAACAGTCCATTTGCCTTCCTTATTACCCAATGAACTAGAATGTTAACTTTTTGTGATGATGCAAAACCTCAGATTCCCACATTATATTCTATCTGTCAAGTTTCTGTCAGCACACTTAACCTATCCATATCCCTATGTAGACAATGTCATCCTCTCGACTTGCCTTCACACCTATTTTTGTGACACGTATCACAGTCTTTTGCACATTACCCATCCAAGTCATTAATATATACTGTACATAATCGTGGGCCTGAGCATGTTCCCTGTGGCATTCTAATAGTTACAGGCTGCCATGCTACTGACACAACCTTCATTCCAACTCTGTCTTCTATTAGCTTTACTCTAATAGCTAGACAATTGTCTATCCATTCTGACTATACTATGTTCTCTTACCTTATGAAGTGGTCCCTTATCAAAGGTTTTTTAGAAATGCAAATATATTCTACTGTGTCCTCTTTATCTATCCTACTTGTTGGGAGAAAGTGAAGATTGCAGATGCTGGAGATCAGAGTCAAAACGGGTGGTGCTGGAAAAGCACAGTTGTTCAGGCAGCACCTGAGGAGGAGAGTCGACATTGAGCATAATGCCCCTGAACAGCTTCTGCTCAAAACATCGGCTCTCCTGCTCTTCAGATGCTGCTTGACCGGCTGTGCTTTTCCAGCACCACACTTTTTGACTCTATCCTATTTGTTACCAACTTAAAGAATTCGAATAAACTTGTCAAGCACAATTTCCTCTTCATGAAGCCACGTAGACAATGCTCAATTACATTACGCATTTCTAAATGCTCTGCTATTACATCAGTTATAACAGATTTTACTTTTTTCCAGTATCAGACCTTATGCTAACTGGCCCATAGTGACTTTTTTTATTTTGTCTCTTTTTTTAAGTGAGTGACATTGACAACTTTCCAACTATCTGGGGCTTGATGACCACCAGTGCATTCATTGGCTCCTTTAAAATGCTCGGCTGCACCACTGATTTAACCGCTTTCAGCAGAACAAGGCTCAACAAAAGTTGATTTTTGGCAGGCAAGCAGAATCCAACAGAATAACTTGGCTGCCTCAAAGATTTGCATTTGTATTGCAACTTTCAAGTCCTCACCATTCCAAAGCACCACAACCAGTGAAGAACTTTTTGAAATTTAGTCACTGCTGTAATATAGGAAATATAGCATATAATTTGCACACAGTACGCACCCACAAACAGCAACATGAGAATGAACCAGATCATCTGCATTACTGAGGTTGGTTGAGGGACAAGCATTGCCCAAGACACTGGGAGAGCTCCCCTGCTGAGTGAAGTTAAACTTGGAATCACCACCTCCTTCAACTCACTGAACAACAGCGAACACGCACTGAGCAGAAATCAAAGCACTTCAAACATGGGAGAAAGACATTAACCCCAACAACAGCTACAAAGCTCAACCATGAGCCAAGCTCAGGAGACTAAATCTTACAGCAGCCATCAGCATGGAGGCCCCTCTGCCTTCTAACCTCACCTGAAGACATATAGAGAAAAATGCCAGCAGACTTTCACCACTCACTAACATCTTGTGCAAGTGATCATCCTTCTGGACTACAAAGAATTGACAGATTCTTCAATCAAAAGACATAGCTCAGATAAATGCACAGACATTCGGATATTTTCATTTGCTGACAGCAAACAGGAGAGCAAATCCAGGGCAAGATTTCAACACTTCCTAAACCAGAGTCACTGAGGCTGTCCACCTCAGCAAACTCACAATGCAAAGTTTTCCTGTTCTGAACACCAGATGCACAATGATCAGCTGAGCCATTAGGAGCTCTGTGTTTTTTATATTCAGTCAGAGTCTAACAAACAAGACAATTCTCATGGCTTCAGTCATGTAACTACCATCAAACAGATCGGAATCTGTCATCAATAAAATGCAATGGTCTGGTTAGTATGCCAGCTGCTAGAGGAAGACACCAAGTGGGGCACAGCTCGAACGTAGGCAGTGTGTGTTCTGCAGACAATGCTGTGATAACAGACCACGCAGATAGATGTATTTTTAGTCTTTTATGAAGTCTGACGCATGTATTAGCTGAAGAAAGAGTAACCTTTGAAGACGACAGGCAAAGTAGAGGAATCAGGGTAAATATCACTCCCTCTAGGCCTGGGAGTTTAATCAGACATAATTAGACAGACCAGAGATCACAGGAATGATTCACAGATTCTACATGGGAACAGGAGTCCATTCAACCCCTTGAGCTGGTTTTGTGATTCAATGTGATTATTGACCTGTCATCTAATTCCACTTCATCTCATTCCCTTGATACCAGACACTGTCTGCCTGCCATCCAATCTTTTAGGGTATCTTCCAAATGCACCATAACCAATTTGCCCTTCACATCTTCATAAATTCTCATCTTGAGATTTAAGCTACAAGTTCCAGAATAAACTATTACACATTCAAACTTAATGCAAAATTCTATCCTGGCCATCCTATAGCCACTTTAAAGCAAAGGTGACTGGATGGAGATGAGCAACAGGAATTGTGTCTGATTCCCACCAATACATCCAGACACCAGCTGAGGTCAGCTAACAGCACAAGTGATTGAATCCGATCTGCGTTTGTTTCTATTTGTTCCTCAGAGTATTGGGGTTTCACTGACTTGATCCTCATTTACTGCCCATCCACTACACTGGAGAAGGTGGAGGTGAGCTTTCTTCTTGAACCACTGCAATCCACAGGCAATCCAATGTGGGAAGAGAGGGACTTCCAGAACTTTGATGCAGTGACACTGAAGGCACGGTGATATATTTCCAAGGCAAGAAATGGGACCATGTCCCCACAAGGACTGTGCTGTGAAGACTCATTTTAATATTGTCAGATTAGCTTGCGTAAAGATCCTTCCCCCCACCACCCCCACCCCACTGCTTCTCTCACCCACTTACACCAGATTGAGTCCAGCAGTTGTGTCCTTTAAGAGTTAAACAGCTTGGTGAATAGTAGATTCGGCCTGTATTCCCAGCAGTTTGGAAGAATGAAAGGGAATACAATTGAAATCTGATGCAGGAATGATGTTTCCCCGGGCCGAGTGGCCACACTATCAGAGGACAGGGTAGGCCATTTCAGACTGAGGTGGAGAGATAGGTCTTCACTCAGCTGGTGGTGAACCTCTGGAACACTCAACCAAGTCACTGAACAGGAAAGGTTCAGAGGGATTTGGGCCAAACACAGGCAAATGGGACAAGTTCAGTTTAGGAAACTTGGTCAGCATGCACAGGTTGAGTTGAAGGACCCGTTTCCATGCTCTTACTTCTATGCCTCTGTATGTAAGAAACAAACAAAAGTTCCTAGAGGGCCGTGTTGAATAGCAAAATGGGCTCAATGGGTTGAATGACCTTCTCCTGCCACTATCGTCTGTGTTACTAAAGTGTAACAAGCTGCCTTTTTTAAAAAAAAATCAACATGGAGTCAAAGTAAAAAGGATGAGTGTATAGTCACATAAGCAAGGGAGTGAAAGTTCATTGAGAGTTGGCAGGAACATGGAGTCATCAGATCAGCCATGGTCTGACTGATGGTGGGACATAGGCTTGAGGGGCCAAACAGCTCGCCCCTACTCACAATTCATATGTTCCTATGTTAGTGAACAAAATTCAGTCGAAGGAGGAAGTTTCAAGAAGCATGTTGGAAATGGAAATAGGGCTCAGAGAACTGAAGCACAGCCACTGACGGGTGGAGCAATTTAAATCAGGGAATACTCAAGGGACCAGAATCAGAGGAACACAAAGATCACAGAGGGCCAGAGGAGATAACACAAATAAGGTGAATTTTTCTATGCAATATCCAAAACAAGGCATTTATGACACAGCCAGACAATGAGTTGGCACGGGCCTCCTCGATAAACATACAGAAAATTAGTAAGTGAAACAGTGGCTCCGTGACTGAGATGATCTGGAGATGATCTTGATTGAGATCAGGCTGAAATCCTGAATGCATTACTGCCCAGCAGCAGCTTGCTCCTAATTGGGCACACATAGTTTTCCAACTCCGTGCTTGCTGCAGAGAACAGCAGGCAGGTTAGCAGCTTTCCCTGGCAGGGGCGGTGGGATCCCCTGACAGTTACTGATGCAACTTGTGGAACTGGGGGAAACAACAGCACTAAACCAGATCGCTACACACAAATGGCAATAGTTTGCTTTCAGATGGAATGTACAGAATAACCACTTCAGCAAAGGAAGAACATGGAGAATGGCCCAAAGATAGGACAAATGGAGAAGTTACAAATGAACGTTGGAAAACAAAATCAGAAAGTTGGGAAGCTTGGAGCAAATTATTAATATATTAGAGAAATACTCAATGCTGTTGTGTTCCATACATTAACTGCTTGTTCACTGAACTATTTTAGAGGCAGAGACACTATCACTGCACTCAAGAGCCTATAAGAACAGGAACAAGCAGGTGCAGTTTACGTTTCCACTCATCAACTACGTTAGAGCGAAAAAAATGACCCAGGTTGCCCAGGACCACCTGACCTGCAGTAAAACCAGTGTGTCTGGTCCCAACAATTCAAATGGGTAGATGCTGAAAGGTGAAAGCCCTGTCTAGTTTATCTCTCGTCACCCTGGGAGTTGCCTGATACAATGATATCGGAAGTGCTCAGTAAACAATGTCCAATTAATGAGTCTTTGACAGACACCGATGTGAAGTGAGGAAAAGCCCCAGGCAGTGGACAGCTTTGTGAACCATCGGTTCAAAATTTCCTTTCCCTCTTTAGCTGACTCGATTCTCACACAATCAGGTTTCAAATTACTCCAGCCAATTTCCAAAATATTTTCTGAAAAAAATTCACTTAATTTACATTTGAAAGAATCAATTCCAACTGGTTCCACCGTCTCTCTTGGGAATTTGTTCCATACATTAAACATTTGGTCACCAAAATATTCCTTCCACAGCTCAGCTTTCAATTTGCCCCTTTCAAGCACAAACCGTGTTCACTCAATCTATTAAACAGACAACGTAGAACTACTCAAGATGGTCAACGTAATTCAGTTCCTTTACAAATTCTAAAACTCCTCTCAACCTCGTCGTTTCCAACTAGATGTTAGCCAATCCACATAACTGGCCCTCAGAATTCAGTCTATGTTGTCTAGCTGATCACAGGCCATTTGAGTTGTGTCTTGGACAGTTCTCGATGACTCCAATTCAGAAAACACTGCCAAGCATACCAGGCATTGTCAGAACAACCCACTGTGATTAATCCAGAGGTGGAGATGACAAACTGCCATCTGCATTTGACAGAGAATCAAAATACTTAAAAGATCTGTGGCCTGGTTCCTGCTTTACCTTGACATTGCTCCCTCCCCTCAAGAAACTGATTCCCACTGGAGTTCTAGGATTCAAATTCTTCCCCTGGATATATTGAAGATTCAGAAAGATACAGCCGGGAAAGAATACTGTTAGCTGCAACAGCAGAGGAACATGTAGATGAAGCTGCACCATTTACGGCATGCTTCTGTGAACGTTGGCATGTTGCTGCATGGAAAGCCAGTTCCTTTTTATCTCTGCTCTGTGAAAAGCCACAGAAATAGTTCCTGATGAAAATGTTAAAAGGCAAGCATGAGGTGCTCTCACGACCGGTGATCTCTTCCTTCCTGTTTGTGCAACTATTCAGCAGGGTGAAGCTCCAAACACAGATCACAGTCCAACAACAACAAGAATAACTTCTAATTATATAGCATCCCTTCACATAATGAAACATTCCAAGGCAATTCACAGCAGCACTATGAGACAAAACATGATACTATGTCACATAAAGAGACAGCCTGGACAAAGTAGTCAGTTTGAGAGAGCATCTTCGAGAAGGAAAGAAGAATAGTTTTGACAGTTGAGGGCCCATGCAGCTGAAGACATGTTCGTCAGTAGTGAGGCTACTAAAATTGAGGATGCTCAAGAGGCCAGAATTGGAAAAGCACAGTTCTCGGAGTGTCGTAAGAGCTGCAGAAAGTTACAGAAATAGAGAGGAGTGAGGCCACGGAGGATTTGAAAGTAGGGATTAGAATTTTAGAATCAAGACATTGCTTGACCAGGAACTGATGTGAGTCAGTGAAGTCAGTGAGCACACAGGCAATAGGGGATACTGCGTGATTTAGTCACAGCTGGAAATCAAGGAGGAAAGAGTGAAGGTTTCAGCCAATGACCCGAGGTAGGGGTGAAGCTGAACAATATCAGTGTGGTAAAAATTGTGAAGTGAGAAAACGAGATCAGTGACTCATTTTGAGGTCAGGTACAGAACCAATGTTGAGAAGAATATTCCTAATATTTAATTAGAGGACATTTCAGTATCTTCAATATGGGACTTTGATGAGCAGGTGGGAATTGAACTCAAGCTCCTGGCTCAGAGGTAGGGACACTACCACAGCACCATAAAATCCTACAATAGCAATCAGTCTCATAATTTAGGCACAGCGGAATTGCCGAGAGATGCGTTGGTGAGGTAGAGTTGAATTGTCAGAATACATGTGAAAACAACACTGTGCTACACAGGTTCATGGCCATGCAAGAAGCCAGTGTACAGTCTGGGACAACGATGACACAGCAGGGAATGCCATACCTCCCCAACATTAATCAGAGCCCCAATTGTCAGATCAAGTGGCTCCAATGGATTCTCACCTACGCAGGAAGATTATAGATGAGGAGTTCTGTCGGTGTCCAGACCAACATTCCAATCTCCATCAGCCTCCCCCCACTCCATCCAACAAATAAACCACAGGGACTGACTACTTACCTCATAAATGGTTTGCAGAATCCTGTTTTGCATCTTGAAGTAATTCATGGTGTCATCAGCTTTGAGACATTTTCCACACGGAACTAAAGTCTGCTGTGTGAATGCTAGTCTCTCTTTCAAATCACACGTCACTCTGTAATCACTGCACACCCACACACATCTTGCGAAATGAATCCTAACTCTAGGCAAGGTTGTGGCCAGTGTCACCTACACCTACCATTGGAACTACATACAAGCTATTAGGAAGGATGTAGTTATCAGTCTGTGTCATTGAAACAGCATGGTATACCCTGCATATGTCCCAACAGGTGAAGAATGCTAATCAGGATAGGAGAATTGAGTGATGTAACCATTATCAACACTGAGAAAGGATTATTTACTGACCGTCCAGTCTCATTGCATCATCACCACAGACTCTCTGACCAGGTAGCTGATAAAGTGACTGTGGGAAATGCCTAATTTAGCAGAATGAGAATTCCTAATTTAGTGTGACTATGCTGTTCAACCCCTCCATGGGTTCCCAAAAAAGGCACACAAAGCTATATTTACTTCCCATCTCCAGCTAGGTTAATGAGATGATGAGCTTTAGACTGCCTTCGTTTTCCAATTTCTGAAAGCACTGAAAATTGACTACTTATTGTTGGACTGGAGTTACTCTCAGGCTAGCCAGGCAGGAGCCCATGTTACCTTCTTTAAGACAAAACCATTTAGAAGCTTCAGCATCATTTCATTCACCAGTACAGAAGCAGAGAAAGATGGCAGTCTACTCTTCTCAGTTGGAATCAATCACATTTTCAAGTTCAGGAAAATTTGTTGTTTTGGATTTCTGAAACCCTTCTCTATTCGGGATGAACAATGAGACACAAGAACATTGAACAGTACAGCACAGTACAATCCCTCGATGTTGTGCCAGCCTTTTATCCTACTCTATGATCAGACTAACCGATATACCTTTCATGTGCACATCTTACATGTTGCTGACCCAAGAGTCACTTAAACATCCCTAACACATCTGATTCTACTACCACTGCTGGCAGTACATTCCACGCACCCACCACTCTGTAAAGAACCTCCCTCTGACATCTCCCCTAAACCTTCTTCTGATTACCTTAAAATTACACCCCCTCGTGATAGACATTTTCACCATGGGAAAAAAAGTCTCTGGCTTTCCACTCTAACTATGCCTCTCAACATCTTGTACACTTCTATCAAGTCACCTCTCATCCTTCTTCGCTCCAATGGCTGAACGCTTGTCCAGTACTCATTCTCTCCTTTCACTCTTTCCTCCAGTTAGCTCAGTGTTCCAACACTGCTCCAGTCCCAGGATTGCTCCAGCCCTTCATACAATGTCAACTTCCTTCCTAAAGGGACTGCTCAATCAATTGGAACCAGTCAGGTGTCTCACCCCAACAACCAGAGACATCATGTACAATCACTCCTTTGGTGACAATGACTCATAGACACCAAGCCCCTCCCCCCCCTTCTCAAATCCAAACAGGATATGAAGGCAAACGGTCAACGGCCATGTGACCTCCACCACCCTGTCAGCAATTGTTCAGTGGGTAGAATATCTGTCTTCAAATTCAAAGATTGAAAGTTAAGTCTCAGTCTAGTATCTGCAGCACATAATCCAGGCTGACACTAGCAGTGCAGGACTAAGGAAGTGCTGTACTTTCAGAGGAGCTGCGTTTTAATGAATAATGCTTATTCTTACAAATGGGAGATAAAATATCCCACAGGGAGAGAAAGGGACTTCTTCCAGTGTCCTAAACCAATGTTTATCCCTTTAAATGTTGAAGCCTTTTTTATTTCATTTGAAAAATTGGCTAGGTAGATGGAGTGGTCTGAGGATTTATGGGTAATGCTAGTTCCGACTAAACTAGTAGGCAGTTTAATAGCTAGTGAAGTATTTGCTGCACTGTCAGATGAGGTGTCAAGAGATTATGAAGATGGTTAAACAGACCATTTTAAGTGCTTATGAATTGGTACCAGAAACACCTAGACAACGGTTCAGAAACACGAAGAGGGAACTAGGTCAGGCTTATGCTGAGTTCGAAAGAATTAAACATAGTCACTTTGATCGATGGGTATGTGCTTTGAAAATAGATAAGCATTTTGAGGCTCTAAGTGAGATTATTTTGCTGGAGAGAGTTTTAAAACTCACTTCCAGAGATGGTAAGAATTTATGTGGAGGAACAGAAAGTTCATGAAGTGAGAAGGACAGCAGAATTAGCAGACGGGTACATGTTGGTGCTTAAGACAAGCTTTTAATTTTGTCCTGTGAAGGATAGAAATTGGCAGAAAGGGAGATCCTACAGTACTAAACCAAGAGTAGACAGCACTGATAAGAATTTACCGAGGATAAAAAAGAAGCCCAAGAGGGTGGAAAGGAGGTGAAAAGCCTCTCATGTTTCTGCTGTGGTAAAGTGGGACACATAAAGTCATAGTGCTAGTCATTAAAGAAAGGCATTGTGGGAAAAGATGTCGTAAAAGAAGCTAAGGCAGTGGCATTAGTGAAGGTAGTACAGAACTGCAGCCTGGCAGCGCCAGGGACCTGAATTCGGTTCCAGCCTCAGGCACCTGTGTGGAGTTTACGCATTCTCCCCGTATCTGCATGGGTTTCCTCTGGGTGATCCAGTTTCGTCCCACAATCCAAAGATATGCAGGTTAGGCAAATTGGTCATACTAGATTGTCTCAGTGTTCAGGGATGTGTGGAGTAATGGGGAATGGCTTTGGGTGGGATACTCTTTGGAAAGTCGGTTTGGACTTGTGAGCCGAAGGGCCTGCTTCCATGCTGTAAGGGATTTTAATTCTCAAGAAACATACAGTAAATTTTTATAGCAGTCCCGACTGCAGTCACAACTAATCAGAAAGTTACTATGGGAAATAGACTAACAACAAGCAGACAGCACAGACAAGACTGAGAAACTGGAAGTGTCAAACCGAGGGACAGTTTTAAGATAAGCAATAAGAGAGCCATTAATAAAAGCATAGTAAGAATTACAGTGATCTGGAACGTTCTGCCTGAAAGGGCAGTTGCAGCAGATTCAACAACTTCCATAATGAATTTGGTAAAATACTTGAAGAGGAAAGACTCACCAAGTTAGAGGAAAGGAATAGGATAAATTTGAAAGTAAATTCAACCTGAACAAACAGGTTTGTTACGAAGAAATTCAGTGTGGGCATGAGAAGAACTGCTAACAGAACACATTCTGGGAGGGACCAGTATGATTCCATAAAACAAGATTGTCAACAACAGCCAAGAACTCAAAGCAAACCCCAAGAAACACAGGAGAGAAAAGTAGAGCAGTGGACAAAGTGAATTCCAACAATGGTTAAAAGAATGCCAGACAGGGGAGTCATTTTTAGTGCACCCAGTTTATTGTCAGGAGGGTAGCACTAAGCAAGTAGGGGCAGTTTAATCCATTCTCGAAGTAAGAAAAAGTACAAAGCAAAACATACTATACACTGAGTCTACCAGCAGATGCATTGATTTACTGTTAGGCTAGAAGCATGTACACAATCTTGTGCAACAACATGAACCAGGAAGTGGGTTATTATTTTCAGTCAGGGCCTGACAAGACACATTTCAACACTGCTCCCTCCCATTGCTTGCCTCCACTTGACCTCCGGGAAAACTGGAATGGACTCTCAGTCCCCACAGGACTATTCTCATCCTGCTGGTTAACCCTGTATGACAAGTTCCTTGGTGCTATTTTAGCAAAAGGTGTTGAAATGAGCAATAAAAGTTCACTTCTCACAAACCAGTTATTATCTGGGTTCTCTAAAATAATGTACAGGAAGTTGACACAGTGTGAGTACAGAAAAAAAACATGCATTTATACAATGTCGCTCATGAGCACGGGACATCTCAAAGCACTTCATTTGCTGTCAAGTTACAAATGTCCAGTCATCATTAAAACATAGAAACCAGAGCAGCCAATTTAGACAAAGCAAGTTCCTACAAACAAGTGGATAATGACAATTCACCAGCTTTTGTGAGGGACACTGAAAGACAAATATTGGCCTGACCACCAGTCAAAGCTCCACAGCCTTTCTTTCAAGATTGCTTACATTCACCTGACAGGACAGTCAGGGCTTCAGTTCAATGTCTCTCATATAGAGATGGCATCTCTGACACTGTAGCACTCCCTCAATACTACACTGGAGTGTTAAGGGTTGGGATTTGAATCTAGAGGGGAATGTGCAATAACTGACAGATATTAAAGACCTAAAAACAGTGAGGGATAATCCATAAAACAGCCAGTGACTGCTGACCTACATACTCTTACTCACTCTGACACCTAACCAATACCATTTAATCAATTTGCATTCTTTCCTTTTAAAGGGACAGCCTCATTCTTCAGTGCAACATAGATGACAGGTGCCCCAACTAAACAGCTATCTCTTCCAGAAAGACAGCACGATGATCACATGTAAAACAGGTATCTCCCTAGAGTGTACTGCTGTATCCTCCCTCCACACCAGATATCAACCACATTACTGGCAGGACTGCTGTCTCTGATGGGAATGACAATCAAAGAATGATAATCAAACTTCACCGTGCATTCTTTAAGGTAGATGCAAATAAAGTCTCAATTAACAACTGAGTCAAAGGTTATCAGGGTTAGGCTGTAATGTGAAATAATCCAATCAGCCATGATCTTAACAAATGGCAGACAGGCTCAAGGAGCTAAGGGTCCAATCCCTGCTCTTAATTCATACATTTCTCTTGCCTAGGATTCTGCCTTGCTGAGCGTTGAGCAGTAATGAGTGCTAATCGCCTAAGCTTGCTGCCTGAAACTGGTGAACGTTTAGGGAAAATGGATTTTGGGCTACAGGCAGCGAGTGGGGAAATAAGACTGACCAGATTGTTGGACAGATAACTAGTATGTACTCGATAGGTCAAACAGCCTTCACCTGTGCCAAAATGACTCAAAGATCTGTGAATTATGAACCAATAAAACAACAGAAGACAGGGAGCAAGGTAAGTTTAGTTTTTAAATCCAGGTTAACAACAAAAACTTTTAGCAATGAGCAAAGTGTGGAAATGAATCTCTAAATACAATAAAGTCTCAGTCTATCCTGGGGTTGTGGAGCTCAGGCAATGTAACAGCTGGGAAAGGATGCCTCATGTACATACTGGCATCAACCAAAATGGAAATTGCTTGAGAAACTCAGCTAGTCTAGCAACATCTTCAGTTCTGAAGGAGGATCACTGGACTCAAAACAGTAACTCTGCTTTTTCTCCACAGATGCTGCCAGACCTGCTGAGTTCCTCCAGCAATTTCTGTTTTTGTTTGAGTGAGAATGTAAGCTTAGGCAGACAAAAGGATGGTTGATAGTAAGCCAGGGAAGAAGAAAAACTGAATGGGAATAAGGTGAAAGTGTGTTGGCTATAGAAGAGAGCTCAAGCCTCAGCAACTGCCTAACAGGTTTGAGGTTCTTTCTGCTTATTTGGATGGAAGAGGAGGCTGCAGGGTGAATTAGCCATCACATTCTGGTATCATGGTACAGGAAGTCATTCAAGTGGGGCAAGCAAAAGTGTGTTAGTAGGTAACAACATGGTCAGAGGGGTTGACACCATTCTTTACAGAAAACAGCAAGTCCAGACAGCTACGTTGCCTACCCAATGCTTGGGGTTCAGCCCATCTGCTCAGGGTTGGGGACAAATCTGCAATGGGAGGGAGAGGACCATGGTGTTGTAGTCATTTTAGGCATCAAAGACATGTGGAGAACAGAGGAGGTGCTTCTGAAGTGTCAGTATGGGGCATCAAATGAAGAACCACCAAAAAGGTCATAATGTCTCGAGTATTACCTGAGCCAGAAACAAATTAATTTAGGGATGATCAAATTGGAGAGATTAATGCAAGGTTTAAAAGACTGGAGTCAAAGCATCCAGCTCATGAGGCACCGGAACCAGTACTGTGCAAACTGGAATCTGGTACCAATGGGATGGTCTCCACTTGAACCATGCTGGGGTCAGTTTTCTTGTGAGCCAAGTAACTCAGGAAGTAGAACTAAACCAAATAGTGAGTGCAAGGGATCAGATTTGGGAAGTGCAGTAAATCAAAGAGTAGTGACAAGGCACAACAGCGAGGTATCAATATGGGAATTAATTAACAGACCATGACAGGAAGGGAAAGCAAATACAAAATCTAACAGTAAATCAACAGAGAAGGCAAGAGGTTATAGAAATAACAATAAAAAGAAAACGAAAATCTCTCTCCCTGAAGACATTTAACATTTGAAATAACACATGAACTGAAAGCACAAACAGAAATGAGCAAGTACACTTTGGTAACCAAGGCAGAGACAGAGTCATACAGTCAAAGAAGTCGGTCCAACAAGTCCATGCTGACCATAATCCCAAACTAAACTAGTCCCACCTATCTGCTCCTGGCCCACATCCCTCCAAAATATTTTTTATTCATGTACTTTTCTAAATGCCTTTCAAACGTTGTGACTGCACCTGCATCCACCAGTTTTTTTTCTGGAAATGCATTCCACATATGAACCACTCTGTGCAAAGAGACAAACTACCTGCATACCTTTTTCAAAAACTTTGTCCTCTCACTTTAAAAGTGTGTCCCCGGTCTTGAAATCCCACATCCTAAGGTGAATGGCAGATGTCATTTCCCTACCTATACCTCTCATGATTTTATAAACCTCTATCATCCTCCTTCATTCCAGTAAAAAGAGTCCCAGCCTCTCCTTACAAATCAAACCTTCATTCCCAGCAACATCCTGGTAAATCTCTTCTGAACCCTCTCTGCTTAATAATATCCTTACTATAAAAGGGTGATCAGACTGGACATAATACTCCAGAAGAGACCTCAGCAACATTCTGCATAAAGACGTGGCTATAACATGACATGAACTGGGATCTGAATATTGCAGGATATGGAATATCTTGGAAGGAGAAGAAGCTAGCGTAAGGTGGAGTGATGGCTTTGTTAGTTAGTGGTATTAGCACAATAGGGGTCCAAGTTTAACAAACCAGGATGTGGAAATGGTTCGAGTTGCGATAAGATAAAGACAAGAAGTCACTTGTGGGAGTGGTATACAGGCCCCTGACAATAACCACATGGTAAAGTGGAGCCTAAAGGAAGAAATAATGGAACCTTTCATGAAGGCACAAGAATTATAAGAGAATTTACATACAGATTTAAAAATTCAAATGTGCAAAGGGTTAGATGAAGAGTGCATAGAATACTTTCAGGATAGTTTTTAGAAACACAAGTTCTGGAGTCAACCAGGGAGCAGGCTATTATAGACCCATTGTTATGCAACAAGATACGATTACTTAATGTCAGGATTAATTAATTGAGAACACAAACAATATTCCAGAATTAACTACAAATCAGGGTGCAAAAGGGGAGAAAGGGAGGGATGACCTTGTAAAGCTGCAGGCTCAAGCCCTGACAGACTATACCCCAAAGTCTTAAAGGAAGTGACAAATGAGAAAGCTGTTGCACTGGTTTTAATTTTCCAAAATTTCCTGGATTTGGGGAATGTCACATTAGTTTGCAAGAAAGCAAACTTAATTACTCTGTTCAAAAAGGGAGACAGAAAGCACAATATCACAGGGAAGATGTTCGAAGCTATTATGAAATAATGATGAGATGAAATAAAGGAAAAGTTCAAGGCAATCAGGCACAGTCAACATGATTCTGGAACAAGGAAATCTTGTTTAACCAACCTACTGCAGCTTTTGAGGAAGTAATGTGTGCTCTGGCAGGAGGAGGGGGGGGGGGGGGGGAGGGCGCGAAGAATCAGTATGTCATTTAATACAGAGCCACAAAATGATATTGTGGAAAATAAAAGTACATGCTGTAGAAGGTAACCCCATTGTTGTATGGATAAAAATTTGACCTGCGAACAGGAAGCAGACAGCAAACATATATGGGTCATTTTCAGTTTGGTAAGATGCAACAAGTGGTGTCCCACAGGATGGTTATGGAGCTTCTGCATTCTTACCATTTACATAAATGACTTAGATGAAGGGAAGAAGAAATTTGATGAGGTAAAGATTGGGAGGAAAATACACCATGAGGAGTTCAGAAAGAGTTTACAAAAAGACACAGATAGGTTAAGTGAATGGACAAGATTTGAGAAATGGAGTACAATATTTTTGAATGTGTAAGTGCCCATTTTAACAACAAAAATAAAAATACATTATTTAAATGAAGAGAGATTGCAGATTTCAGAGATACAAAAGAGTCAGAGCATATGAAATGCCAAAGGCTAGTCTCCAGCTACCAAGAAAGCTAACACAACATAATTTATCACAAAAGAAAGCGAATTCAAAAGTAGGAAGGCTATTCTTCAGTCATACGGGGTACTGGTGAAACAGAGTCTGGACTACCATGAACTGTACTGGTCTAAGAGAGGGTGTGTAAATATTTTGGAGGCAGCTCAGAGAAGGTTTACCAAGGGTTGAGAGTACGGAGGTCCGAAATCAAGTTTCAGGGACACAAGATGGCACCGGCAAGCAAGAATTTGGTTTGAAGTGTGTCTATTTCAACGCCAGGAGCATCCGGAATAAGGTGGGTGAACTTGCAGCATGGGTTGGTACCTGGGACTTCGATGTTGTGGCCATTTCAGAGACATGGAGAGAGCAGGGACACGAATGGTTGTTGTTGGTTCCAGGATTTAGATGTTTCAGTAAGAACAGAGAAGATGGTAAAAGTGGGTGAGGTGTGGCATTGTTGGTCAAGGACAGTATTACAGTTGCAAAAAGGATGTTTAGGGACTCGTCAACTGAGGTAGTATGGGCTGAGGTTAGAAACAGGAAAGGAGAGGTCACCTTGTTGGGAGTTTCCTATAGGCCTCCGAATAGTTTCAGAGATGTACAGGAAAGGATAGCAAAGATGATTCTCGATAGGAGTGAGAGAGACAGGGTAGTTGTCATGGGGGACTTCAACTTTCCAAATATTGACTGGGAACACTATAGTACGAGTATTATAGATGGGTCAGTTTTTGTCCAGTGTGTGCAGGAGGGCTGCCTGACACAGTATGTAGACAGGTCAACAAGGGGCGAAGCCACATTAGATTTGATACTGGGTAATGAGCCCAGCCAGGTGTTAGACTTGGAAGTAGGTGAGCACTTTGGTGATAGCGATCACAGTTCTGTTATGTTTACTTCAGTGATAGAAAGGGATAGGTGTATACCACTGGGCAAGAGTTACAGTTGGGGGAAAGGCAATTACGATATGATTAGGCAAGATTTAGGAAGCATAGGATGGAGGAAGGAAACTGCAGGGGATGGGCACATTAGAAATTTGGAGCTTATTCAAGGAAAAGCTCCTGTGGGTCCTAGATAAGTATGTACCTGTCAGGCAGGGAGGAAGCTGTAGAGCGTGGGAGGCGTACGAAGAAAGTGGAATCTCTGGTCAAGAGGAAGAAGGCGGCTTATGTTAGGATGAGATGTGAAGGCTCAGTTAGGGCGCTTGAGGGTTACAAGGTAGCCAGGAAAGACCTAAAGAGAGCTCAGAAGAGCCAGGAGGAAACATGAGAAGTTGTTGGTGGATAGGATCAGGGTAAACCCTAAGGCTTTCTATAGGTATTTAAGGGATAAAAGAATGAAAAGAGTAAGATTAGGGTCAATCAAGGATAGTAGTGGGAAGTTGGGTGTGGAGTCAAAGGAGATAGGGGGAGCACTAAACGAGTATTTTTCAACAGTATTCACTCTAGAAAACAACAATGTTGTCGAGGAGAATACTGAGATACAGGCTACCAGACTAGTTGGGATTGAGGTTCACGAGGAAGAGGTATTAGAAATCCTGCAGAGTGTAAAAATAGATAAGTCCCCTGGGCCAGATGGAATTTATCCTAGGGTCCTCTGGGAAGCCAGGGAGGAGATTGCCGAGCCTTTAGCATTGATCTTTAAATCGTCATTGTCTACAGGAATAGTGCCAGAAGGCTGGAGGATAGCAAATGTGGTTCCCCTGTTCAAGAAGGGGAGTAGAGACAACCCTGGTAATTGTAGACTAGTGAGTCTTACTTCAGTTGTTGGTAAAGTGTTGGAAAAGGTTATAAGAGATAGGATTTATAATCACCAAGAAAAGAGTAATTTGATTAGGGATAGTCAGCACAGTTTTGTGAAGGGTAAGTCATGCCTCACAAACCTTATTGAGTTCTTTGAGAAGGTGATCAAACAGGTAGATGAGAGTAAACTGGTTGATGTGGTGTATATGGATTTCAGCAAGGCGTTCGATAAATTTCCCCACAGTAGGCTATTGTACAAAATGCAGAAGAATGGGATTGTGGGAGATACAGTAGTTTGGAATAGTAATTGGCTCTCTGAAAGAAGACAGAGGGTGGTGGTTGATAGGAAGTGTTCATCCTGGAGTCCAGTTACTAGTGGTGTACCACAAGGGTCGGTGTTGAGTCCATTTTTATAAACTACCTGGATGAGGGCGTAGAGGGTGGGTTAGTAAATTTGCAGACGACACTAAGGTCAGTGGAGTTGTGGATAGTGACGAAGGATGTTGTAGGTTGCAGTGAGACATAAATAAGCTGCAGAGCTGGGCTAAGAGGTGGCAAATGGAGTTTAATGCGGACAAGTGTGAGGTGATTCACTTTGGTTGGAGTAACCGGAATGCAAAGTATGGGCTAATGGCAAGATTCTTGGTAGTGTAGATGAGCAGAGAGATCTCGGTGTCCACGTACAGAGATCCTTGAAAGTTGCCACCCAGGTTGACAGGGTTGTTCAGAAGGCATACAGTGTTTTAGCTTTTATTAATAGAGGGATTGAGTTCCGGAACCATGAGGTTATGCTGCAGCTGTACAAAACTCTGGTGCAGCCACATTTGAAGTATTGTGTACGGTTCTGGTCACCGCATTATAAGAAGGATGTGGAAGCTTTGGAAAGGGTGCAGAGGAGATTCACCAGGATGTTGCCTAGTATGGAGGGAAGGTCTTACGAGGAAAAGCTGAGGGACTTAAGGCTGTTTTCGTTAGAGAGAAGAAGGTTGACTTAATAGAGACATATAAGATAAACAGAGGGTTAGATAGGATGGACAGGGAGAACCTTTTTCCAAGTATGGTGACAGCGAGCACAAGAGGGCATAGCTTTAAATTGAGGGGTGACAGGTGTCAGAGGTAGTTTCTTTACTCAGAGTAGTAAGGGTATGGAATGCTTTGCCTGCAACGGTAGTAGATTCGCCAACTTTAAGTACATTTAAGTCATCATTAGATAAGCGTATGGACATACATGGAATAGTGTAGGTTAGATGGGCTTCAGATTGGTATGACAGGTCGGCGCAACATCGAGGGCCGAAGGGCCTGTACTGTGCTGTGATGTTCTATGTTCTATACTAATATCTGGAATGAGCAGAAAGAAGAAATATTGGATAGGCTAGGCTTGTATCTGCTGCAGCTTAGAACAATGAGAAGCAACTTGTTGAAGATTATAGCATCCTGAGGATCAATTAAGAGAAGATTATTCCTCTTGTGAGAGAATCTAGAACTAGAGGTTTAGTAACTGTTTAAAAATTAAGGGGTTGCCCATTTAATACAGATCAGAGAGAAAAATATTTGCTCACAGAGGAAATTGAATTGAATTGAATTTATTGTCACATGTTGGAATATAAAAGCATCGTTGTGCTACTGAGACTTTATAAAGCTCTGGTTAGGCCTCATTTGGAGTACTATGTTCAGTTTTGGTCCCCGCATCTCAGGAAGGACATACTGGCACTGAAGCGTGTCCAGCGGAGAATCACACGGATGATCCCTGGAATGGTAGGTCTAACATACGAGGAACAGCTGAGGATTCTGGGATTGTATTCATTGGAATTTAGAAGATTAAGGGGAGATCTAATAGAAACTTACAAGATAATACATGGCTCTGAAAGGGTGGACGCTAGGAAATTGTTTCCGTTAGGCGAGGAGACTAGGACCTGTGAACACAGCCTTAGAATTAGATGGGGTAAATTCAGAACAGAAATGCGGAGACATTTGTTCAGCCAGAGAATGGTGGGCCTGTGGAATTCATTGCCGCAGAGTGCAGTGGAGGCCGGGACACTAAATATCTTCAAGGCAGAGATTGATAAATTCTTGATGTCACAAGGAATTAAGGGCTACGGGGAGAATGCGGGAAAGTGGAGTTGAAATGCCCATCAGCCATGATTGAATGGCGGAGTGGACTCAATGGGCCGAATGGCCTTACTTCCACTCCTATGTCTTATGGTCTTATGTGCATCTTTAGCCTGAACCTTTCCCAAAAAGGCAATGGAAACTGAGTCTTTGAACATTTTTCAAGTCAGGAGGCAAATAAGGGTATCAGAGGTAGGCAGCAATGCAGATTTCAGGTTACAATCAGATCAGCCATATGTTTACATGTTCCCACCTTGCTATGTATTGTGACTTCTCCTTACAATACTGGGTACTGTCTTAACCACATACAATCTTGGTTGTAGAATTTTTTTCCCAATAATTGCACCTTTTCTCTGTTGGTCTCTTACATGTGCACCTTGTCAGGCTTCAGCTCTGGAAACTTTTTTGTTCAGTGTCTATTGTTTAAAATTGAGCCCAACTGTTTCTTCATTCTTCTTCCTTTACTATCTTGTGGTTGTTTTATGTAATGCAAGGCCTTATGTGTTAGAGATGTAACTATGTCCTCAATCTCTCAGCAATGCTGATAGCGATAGTTCACTCTGAGGATCAATTACTCAACAGAGCAAGATTTAGGTCTGTATTTCTCTTCAGTGGAGCTTTAATTGTTCATACCCCTCTCTCAGCCTCAGTTTGCTTGAGGACAGCAAGGTGAATTGGTAAGACGATTCAAGTCATATTCATGTATGAAATTTTGAAATTTCTCACCAGAAAGTTTGGGGTGCATTGTCTGACATTACTATATCCAGAAACCTATTAATGGAGTAAATGTTTTTGAGGAATTGGATGACTGTAACTGTTGTGATACAATGCAAAGTTAACTTCAATGCATTTTAAATTATCAATAATCACACGGAACATTTTTCCCTTAAACACAAAAGAAATTAATTTCCAGGCACGCCCATAGCCTTGATGGAAAGGTGGTAATAAGTTTTCTTTATGTTCAGCACAAGGAACGTAGTTAGAAATCATTCCCTCAATGGAATGGAAAACACCTAGCCATCAAAGTAATTGTTGCACCTTTGCGTGGCACTCTGCAATCCCCAAATGTCTGGTGACATTTATGAAGCCTATCAAGCTGAAGTGCTCTTCACAGGACTAATTTCTGTTGGCTGGACTGTGTGCTTCGAGTAAAAAGTGAAGTCTGCAGATGCTGGAGATCAGAGCTGAAAATGTGTTGCTGGTTAAAGCACAGCAGGTCAGGCAGCATCAGGATCCTGATGCTGCCTGACCTGCTGTGCTTTAACCAGCAACACATTTTCATCTCTGGACTGTGTGCTTGCCTACTTGCTCAGAGATAAATCCACAAAGATTTTTGAACAGCCTTGGGACAGGAATACCTGGATACTGTCTTGTTGGCATGGTAACCAGTGAAAGAACTCCTTGTCGGTGAATCTTTTTGATTTCAGCTTTAACTGAAGTGTGCAGGTGACTTTCCTCAGCATGAATAAGCAGATCAATTTAGCATTGGGTGATGTGAGATTGTGTCTTCAGTTTGCTCAATCCTGACAACAGTTTTGGGAATTCACTTCAAAATTAAGTCATTTTTATAATCAGCAATCTCAACAACATTAAAGGCCCACCTCAGCTCCAAACATTCCTGAAGGTTCTGAATGGTAGCATTTCTTTTTTAATATTTGTACTTAACCAAGCGCTGCCCTTTACCTTTTAATGAAGTTTGCCAGGACCTTGGAATTTGATCATTAATAGTGGAAACTGAATTTGCTTGAGGCATTTTAGTTGCACCCGTAATATGGAAATGATGGTTCCTGTACCTAATTGTGAGGTGTCTATGTGCTTCTAGTTTAAAACTAGAATATTTGCTTTCAGTATCATATTTTTTCACAAAAGAATTTGATAATTTTTTTGTCGTTTTTCAACCTCTTGAATGAAGCATTAATTTAATAATTTCTCCCATTATTTTCCATTGTTTGCATTTTAAAACAACAAACTGCTTTAAAATGACCCACTTTTCCACAGCTGTGGCACATTGCACCTGTTTGTGAGGCTTGTTCGTGCTACACCAGAGGCAGTATAAAATGGTAGTGACATGCTTTTTCCTGTTTCAGCAGGTTCAGAATTACATGCACTTTCTCCTTTGGGGGCTTAGAATGGGCCATCAATTTTCCTTCTAAAGAATACTGAATTCTGTTAAGTTCAGTTTGCCTCATAATTTAACCACATTCTCCAGAACTAAATGGTATAGATGAGAATATAGAAGGTATGGTTAGTAAGTTTGCAGATGACATCAAGTTTGGTGGTATAATACACAGTGAAGAAGGTTATCTACAATTACAAAGAGATTTTGATCAATTGGGTCAATGGGCTGAGCACTGGCAGATGGAGTTTAGATTAGATTAGGCCTGTCGTGGGCGGCACGGTGGCACAGTGGTTAGCACTGCTGCCTCACAGCGCCTGAGACCCGGGTTCAATTCCCGACTCAGGCGACTGGCTGTGTGGAGTTTGCACGTTCTCCCCGTGTCAGCGTGGGTTTTCTCCGGGTGCTCCGGTTTCCTCCCACAGTCCAAAGATGTGCGGGTCAGGTGAATTGGCCATGCTAAATTGCCCATAGTGTTAGGTAAGGGGTAAATGTAGGGGTACGGGTGGGTTTCGCTTCAGCGGGTCGGTGTGGACTTGTTGGGCCGAAGGGCCTGTTTCCACACTGTAAATCTAATCTAAATCTAATCTAATCTGTTTAGATGCCATTTGGCCTGTCAAGACCACACTGGCCCTCCGAAGAGTAACACACGCAGACCCATTCCCCTACATTTACCCCTGACTAGTGCACTTAACACTATGGGCAATTTAGCATGGCAAATTCACACTAACCTGCACATCTTTGGATTATGGGAGGAAACCAGAACACCCAGAGGAAACCCACACAGACACGGGGAGAATGTACAAACTCCACACAGACAGTGGCCCGAGGGTGGAATCGAACCCAGGTCCCTGGCGCTGACAGGCAGCAACGCTAACTACTGAGTCACCATGCCGCCCAATTTGCAATTTGGACAAACAAAGGCAGGATTTATACAATTAAAAGTAGGGCCTTGAGCAGAGTTGTAGAACAGTGAGATCTAGGGGCTGAGGTACATAGTTCTTTGAAGTTTGCATCACATACCGATGGGGGTGATTAAGGCAGCACTAAGAACACTTGCTTTTATTGCTCACATCTTTCAGTATGGAAGTTAGGATATCATATTGAGGTTGTACAGGACGTTGGTGAGACTTGCCTGTAATACTATGTCCATTTTGGGTTGCCCTGCTATAGGAAGAATACAATTAAGCTGAAGAGGGATCAGAAGAGATTTACCAGGATATTGCTGGGAACGGAGGTTTGAGTAATGGGGAGAGGCTGGGATTTGTTTCACTGGACCTTAGGAGGTTGAGAGGTGACCTTATAGAGATTTATAAAATAATGAGAGGTACAGATGAGGTGTGTGGCAGGTGTCTTTTCCCTAGGGTGGGGGATTTCAAGACTAAGGGGCATATTTTAAATTGAGAGGAGAAAGATTTAAAGACGAGGGCCAAACTGTTTTTTTTACACCAAGTGTGGTTCGAGTGTGGAATGTACTGCCAGAAGAAATGGTGGATCAGAGTACATTTACAACGGTTAAAAGATATTTAACTAAGTACATGAATAAGAAAGGATTGGAGGGATATAGGCCAAATGCAGACAGATTAGACTAGTTTAGTTTGGGATTATGGTCAGCATGGACTAGTTGGACTGAATGGTCTGTTTCCATACTGTCTAATTATGAATGCATAAATCATTTCCAGGCTATGATTTGTCATTTGCCTCCCAAACAACAATCCACTTTAGAAATCAACTCTGTCTTCAAACCTTCCAAAATGCAGTTCTCTGCCAGCCTATTGAGGTCATTTCAATAACGTTTCCGTGCTTTCACTTGGCCTTTGCTTCTGTCAATTAAACTTCGCCCATTCAAAATTTAAATTCTGACAAACAAGGAAATGCAAGTCAAATGCATAGAACACTCCTTCAGAGGAAGCTGTAGTCTCATCAACTCCCTTGCTAACACCTTATTAGCAATACTGCCGACTAATGTACTGACCTGGCATTCCTTATTTAAGTTTGAAGCAGTTCAGTACCTGGTGAACTTTGTCTTCCATTTCTAGGCCTTGTGTGGTCCTTCAATTGCCTGGAATGTTTCTAGAAATGGCGGATTAGCTTCCACGCTTCCCCTGAAACCTCAAGCTCTCCTTACACTGCCCCACCATTCGCAGCTTTGAGTCTTTGCGAACAGCGGTTCTATCTCAGACATTGCTTTCTAGCTCACTGCTACTGCTCCTGAACAATTTTCCCAACACCTTAGTAAATTCTGTCGCTTCCTCTTAATTGCCTTACCTTCAAGGTTCTGTTGGTTTTGCCATTTATTTTTGGATCCTCCAATACCTCCATATTATCTATGAACGCTTCAGATATTAAACTTATTATAACCAATCCCCCCCCCCCTCCCCAGTCTTTGTCCCAATCATATTCAAACTCTATTCACTTGATACATCAGTGGTTCAACTAGAAGGCAAGTAAAAGATAAGCACTAAATACTGGCATTACCAGTGACAGTGAATGGATTTTAAACATACATGCATCATTCAAGCTTATAAAAATCACTCACGTATGATTAACTGTGATTTGCAGCAAACACCATGAGGCACTCAGTGATTAATCCTTAGGCACAGTCACTTGGGGTGCTGGGACTTCCTGTCATTATTTAATGGTCCATCCTCAGCAAATAAAAGCTTATGATTAACCATTTTCAACTGCATACACAGAGTCTTCACTGCACGTGGGCAGGTCATGAACTACAACATACATAGTTATTGCCACAGGAGCCAGCCTCTAGCACCTACTTACATTTATGTGCTCTTTTGTAGAAATCAGGCATTGGATTTCATTAAAATCTTCTTAGTTTGTTCTTTTGACATTGATCCAAACACCAGTTGCTCTTCTGTAATGCATCAATTAACTACGAGTGTGCGTGTCTCCCAGCTAATATACCATATAAGGAGACACTGTGAAGGGCCCTCCATTCCATCACCCCCTGCACAAGGCCATAAGACGTAGGAACAGAAGTAGGCCATTTGGTCCAGTTTGGCCTGCTATTTCATAAAACGGCTCATCTGATAATCCTCAATCCATTTTCCTGCTTTTTTGCCATAACCCTTTATTTCCTTACTCATTAAAAATCTTATCAATCGCAGCCTTGATTGTCGTTAATGGCCCAGCCTTGACCGCAGTCTGCAGTATATAATTCCACAGATTCACTACCCTCTGGGAGAAGGAATTCCTCATCTCTGTCTTAAATGGGTGACCCCCTTATTCGGAGACCACACCATTGGTCATATACTCTCCCAGAAGGTAAAACAAAACTCCACACCTGTCAAGCCCCCAAGATTCTTGTATATTTCACTAAGGTCTCCTCTCATTCTTGTAAGCTCTAACGAGTACCAAGTCCAGGTTACTCAACCTCAGAAGAAAATTCCTCCACATTTGGTATCAGCATATTGAACCTTCTCTGGACTGTCTCCAATATCAGTACATCTTTCCATAGATAATGGTCCCAAAACCATTCAGAGGATTCTACCTTGCTCTGACTCGCATTTTGTATAGTTTTAGCACAACCTTCCTATTTTTATACACTTTGAAATAAGACCCAAAATCCCATTTGCCTTTCTTACTACCCACTGAATTTGGATGCTGGCTTTTTGACATTGATGCACAAGGACCCCCCAAATGCCTTTGTACTGCAGCTTTCTGTAGTTTTCCTCCCCCCCACCATTGAAACAATAGTCAACTCTTCTATTCTTCCTGCAGAAGTGCAGAGCATCACTTTTTCCATTCTAATGCATCCACCAATTTTTTGCCAAATCAATTAATCTGTCTATACCCCTCTGTCGACTCTGTCATAGAGATGTACAGCATAGAAACAGACCCTTCGGTCCAACCCATCCACATCGACCAGATATTTCAACCCAATCTAGTCCCACTTGCCAGCACCCGGCCCATATCCCTCCAAACCCTTCTTATTTATATATCCATCCAAATGCCTCTTAAATGTTGCAATTGTACCAGCCTCCACCACCACCTCTGGCAGCTCATTCCATACACGTACCACCCTCTGCTTGAAAAAGTTGCCTCTTAGGTCTCTTTTATATCTTTCCCCTCTGACCCTAAACCTATGCCCTCTAGTTCTGGATCCCCAGCCCCAGGGAAAAGACTTTGTCTATTTATCCTATCCATGCCCCTCAATTTTGTAAACCTCTGTTAGGTCACCCCTCAGCTTCCGACGCTCCAAGGCCATCTCTACTTATCTTCACACTTATTTTTGTCTCGCCTGCAAATCTGGCGATATTACAGTCATGGTTCTCATTCAAGTCACGAATAAGTATTCTACATTATGGTTGACCCAAAATGGATCTGGGGCATGCCACTAGTTATAGACTGCCACCCTGACAGTCAAATTGTAACTCTGTCTTCTATTAGTTATCTAGTCTTCTATCCATGCCAATATACTGTCTCATTGCACTGTTTAATAACAGTATGTGCAGTGCCCTATTGAATGCCATTTGGAAATCCAAATACACCTCATCAACTGGCTTCTCCTTATCAATCCTGCTTGCTCCCTCCTTAAAAGGCCCGAACAAATTTGGCATACAGGTGAGAGAGAAATTGGAGTGCAAGAACTGTAAAAAGCACTACGTTGCACAAACAGGCAGAAAACTAGCCACCAGGATACATGAACATTAACTATCCACAAAACGACATGACCCTCTCTCACTAGCATCCTTACATACAGATAAGGGATAGCATTGCAGGTGTGCTGAGGGAGGATATTCCTGGAAATACATCCAGGGAAGTTATTTGGGTGGAACTGAGAAATAAGAAAGGGAGGATCACCTGATTGGGATTGTATTATAGACCACCCAATAGTCAGAGGGAAATTGAGAAACAAACTTGTAAGGAGATCTCAGCTATCTGTCAGAATAATAGGGTAGTTATGGTAGGGGATGTTAACTTTCCAAACATTGACTGGGACTGCCATAGTGTTAAGGGCTTAGATGGAGAGGGATTTCTTAAGTGTGTACAAGACAATTTTCTGATTCAGTATGTGGATGTACCTACTAGAGAAGGTGCAAAACTTGACCTACTCTTGGGAAATAACGCAGGGCAGGTGACTGAGGTGGCAGTGGGGGAGCACTTTGGGTAAAAAGTGAGGTCTGGAGATCAGAGCTGAAAATGTGTTGCTGGTTAAAGCATAGCAGGTTAGGCAGCATCCAAGGAACAGGAAATTCGACATTTCGGGCCAGAGCCCTTCATCAGGAATGGGCTCTGGCCCGAAACATCGAATTTCCTGTTCCAGGGGAGCACTTTGGGGCCAGCGACCATAATTCTATTTGTTTTAAAATAGTGATGGAAAAGGATAGACCAGGTCTAAAAGTTGAAGTTCTAAATTGGAGAAAGGCCAATTTTGACGGTATTAGGCCAGAACTTTCGAAAGTTAATTGGAGGCAAATGTTCACAGGTAAAAGGACGGCTGGAAAGTGGGAAGCCTTCAGAAATTAGATAACAAGAATCCAGAGAAAGTATATTCCTGTCAGGGTGAAAGGGAAGGCTGGTAGGTATAGGGAATGCTGGATGACTAAAGAAATTAAGGGTTTGGTTAAGAAAAAGAAGGAAGCATATGTCAGGTATAGACAGGAGTGATCGAGTAAATCCTTAGAAGAGTATAAAGGAAGTAGGAGTATACTTAAGAGGGAAATCAGGAGGGCAAAAAGGGGACATGACATAGCTTTGGCAAATAGAATTAAGGAGAATCCAAAGGGTTTTTACAAATATATTAAGGACAAAAGAATAACTAGGGAGAGAATAGGGCCCCTCAAAGATCAGCAAGGCGGCCTTTGTGTGGAGCCACAGAAAATGGGAGAGATACTAAATGAATATTTTGCATCAGTATTTATTGTGGAAAAGGATATGAAAGATATAGACTGTAGGGAAATAGATGGTGACATCTTGCAAAATGTCCAGATTACAGAGGAAGAAGTGCTGGATGTTTTGAAACAGTTAAAGGTGGATAAATCCCCAGGACCTGATCAGGTGAACCCGGGAACTCTGTGGGAAGCTAGAGAAGCGATTGCTGGGCCTCTTGCTGAGATATTTGTATCATGATAGTCACAGGTGAGGTGCCGAAAGACTGGAGGTTGGCAAACGTGGTGCCACTGTTTAAGAAGGGCGGTAAAGACAAGCCAGGGAACTCTCGACCGGTGAGCCATCGGTGGTGGGCAAGTTGTTGGAGGTACATCCTGCCCCTCAGGATTCCATGTATTTGGAAAGGCAAGGACTGATTCAGGCCAGTCAACATTGCTTTGTGCATGGGAAATCATGTCTCACAAACTTGACTGAGATTTTTGAAGAAGTAACAAAGATGATTGATGAGGGCAGAGCAGTAGATATGATCTATATGGACTTCAGTAAGGCGTTTGGCAAGCTTAGATCTCATGGAATACAGGGAGAACTAGCCATTTGGATGCAGAACTGGCTCAAAAGTAGAAGACAGAGGGTGGTGATGGAGGGTTGTTTTTCAGAATGGAGGCCTGTGACCAGTGGAGTGCCACAAGGATCGGTGCTGGGACCTCTACTTTTTGTCATTTACATCAATGATTTGGATGCGAGCACAAGAGGTACAGTTAGTAAGTTTGCAGATAACACCAAAATTGGAGGTGTAGTGGACAGCGAAGAGGGTTACCTCAGGTTACAACAGGATCTGGACCAGATGGGCCAATGGGCTGAGAAGTGGCAGACGGAGTTTAATTCAGATAAATGTGAGGTGCTGCATTTTGGGAAAGCAAATCTTAGCAGGATTTATACAATTAATGGTAAGGTCCTAGGGAGTGTTGCTGAACAAAGAGACCTTGGAGTGCAGGTTTGTAGCTTCTTAAAAATGGAGTCACAGGTAGATAGGATAGTGAAGACGACATTTGGTATGCTTTCCTTTATTGGTCAGAGTACTGAGTACAGGAGTTGGCAGGCCATGTTGCGGCTGTACAGGAGATTGGTTAGGCCACCGTTGAAGTATTGCGTGATATTCTGGTCTCCTTCCTATCGGAAAGATGTTGTGAAACTTGAAAGGGTTCAGAAAAGATTTACAAGGATGTTGCCAGGGTTGGTGGATCTGAGCTACAGGGAGAGGCTGAACAGGCCGGGGCTGTTATATGGGGGCATGGATAGGATAAATAGACAAAGTCTTTTCCCTGGGGCCGGGGAGTCCAGAACTAGAGGGCATAGGTTTAGGATGAGAGGGCAAAGATATAAAAGAGACCGAAGGGGCAAAGTTTTCACACAGAGGGTGGTATGTGTATGGAATGAGCTGCCAGTGGTGGAGGCTGGTACAATTGCAACATTTAAGAGGCATTTGGATGGATATATGAATAGGAAGGGTTTGGAGGATATGGGCCGGGTGCTGGCAGGTGGGACTAGATTGGGTTGGGATATCTGGTCAGCATGGACAGGTTGGACCAAAGGGTCTGTTTCATGCTGTACATCTCTATGACTCTATAAGGAAGGACACCACTTCGACTGGGACAGCACGTCCATTTTAGGACAAGCCAAACAGAGACACATACAAGAATTCCTAGAAGCATGGCATTCCAACCGGAACTCTATCAACAAACACATCGAGTTAGATACCATATACCACCCCCTGAGAAAAACAGGAAATGACATCACCAACCCAAAGAAACCCAAACACAAATAGAAAGCAGGAATCATGTACTGTGCTTCGCCTGAGGCCCAATGAAGATGTTACCTAGTAGGGTGATGAAACGTCTGGAAATGCACCTTCCAGCTCAGCAAGCAAACCTACATCCAGAACTTCAACCTGACCTACAAATCTTCTCAAAACTCGCTTCAACATCTTTTGGAACAAAGAAGATGCAAAACATCAAGTGATCTAATTTTCACCACTAGCATTTCTGCTTCACACAAGCCCCCTCCCAGCTTACTTTATCTCACCCTATTAACATAACCTTTCATTCTTTTCTCATCTACTTAACCAGTTTCCTGTTAAACTTGACCCTGCAGTGACACACACAAACTGAGTAAAAACATTTAATATTTGAGGTTTGTAGAAGCCAAGTGAGATCAGCCAACACCTAGAATCAAAGCCAGGAATAGCCCTGAAAATTAGACCATGTAACAAGGATTATATTGGCGCAGCTAGCCCTGTAATCCCACAATTCCCTACATACTACCAGCTCAATCTGAAGCATGTTGCAACATTGTAAAAAAATTTCAATTCCAGCATATACTGGTGAGTGGAAGATTAAAAAGACTACTAGCTCAGAGGTACAAACACATGGATACTGACAGCAAAACAACATGGGAATCACAGTTCCAAGCAGACATCAGCTCTGCCCTGACAATGTCAAGTTATGAAAGATTAAAGAGAAGGTTCCTGAACATGTTAATCCATGCCCCATTGTGTCATTTTCCTTCCTTGGGTAACCAAACACAATTTTACATCTGGGTAGCGCTCAGCAACAGGAAGTGAACACGGTTCAGAGCTCTTAATTAAATTGTAAACTGTGACAAGACAGCAGAAGGAGAAGTGTGGGCAGTTACAACTGAGAAAACAGACACAAGGTGCCAGCTTCAAGCTCAGTCTGCTGAGTGAGCCGAGAACAGGTTACATGTTGATGAGAACATATCAGGGGATGTTTGGCGTCCTCACGGTCAGAGTTAATGAATTTGGACAGGGTTCTCATTCTTGACCAAAACCAAAAGAACTGCAGATGCTGTAAATCAGAAACAAAAACATAAATTGCTCGAAATGCTCAGCAGGTTTGGCAGCATCTGTGGAAAGAAATTAAAGTTAACGCTTTGGATCAAGTGATCCTTCCTCAAAACTTAAGGGATCCTGAGGAAGAGTCACTTGAGCTGAAATGTTAGCTCTGATTTCTCTCCACAGATGCTGCCAAGCTTGCTGATCTTTTCCAGCAATTTCTGTTTTTGTTACCATTCTTAACCCCTTACTTGAGGAATGCATTCAAATTCCTTTTTTGCATTGATTCTTTCATGAGATGTGAGCAGAAGTGGCAAGTTATCATTGCTGGAACCATTCTGATAGCCTTTTCTTGGTCTCTCACCAAAGCATCACCAAGCACACACTGACCAAGTGTTTGACTCCACAGCAGTAACAACACAGTAGATGCACTCACATAAAACCCACAAGCCAGATGATGTACATCTTGGAGATGGGAGTCACAAGGAAGGCTGATGCTGGTATGTAGGTACTTGAGCACCTGACAACTGGAGGAGGCAAAAGTGCAGCATGAAAACCTCACACATGTCTTTTGTATTTTTTTAAAAGCACAAACGGTGTAAATGAGCTCACACAGAACATAGAAACAAGCTGTGGCACATTCATTATTTTTAAGATAGCCATCCAGCCATTCAAATTAGCACACGTTTGCCATAAATTTCTCTCCATCTCCACTCTTCCACTTAGTGTACTTTGTGAACTCAACGTATGGCCTTAAAATCACCCAGAAATACCCACATCCACTATGTTCACTGTCTCCCTATCTTTCAACACAGTAAATCAAATCAAGCCATACAGCACATGAACTGTAGCAGAAATATCTTTGAAACCTGGGATTCTCATGGCATGTGGGTGTCACTGGCAAGGTCAGCATTTGTTGCCTGTTCATAATTCCACTTAAACTGTGACTTATATGGCCATTTCAGACAGTAGTTAAGAGTCAACTACATTGATCTGGATCTGGAGTCAGGCTGGAGAAAGATGGCAGTTTTCCAACCCGAAAGGACATTTATTATAGTCATAGAGATGTACAGCATGGAAACAGACCCTTCAGTCCAACCCGTTGATCACCGCATTAACTATTATTTCAGAGTATAGTTTTCAATTCCACATTTCTTTTCACATTAATTGCATTTAAATTTCATGTTGTGTTTTGAACCCATGCCCCCAGAACATTAGCCTGGGCCTCTATGTCCAGCATTGGCTGTGTTTCTGCTGGAATCTCACACTACAGCTCTAACTTGCTAGGAGTTTCATCTAGAAATATAATTCTTATGACTTCTGTTTAGCATTGTAAAGACTACATGTTTTTATTTTCTTTTATTTTTAATTGTGAACTGAAATGGAAAAAGGGCTGTTTAAAAATAAAGGAAGGAAACTGCCACACTTTAGAATACAAGTTACTGAAGCGCATTGAGGTTTTGTTTACACTGTTGCTTTGCAAGCCGTGCGGAAAGGTGAGATAAGAGAGTACGGCACCAGGGAGGGGTTGGCTGGCAACAGGTAGCTGATAGGTTTGTGCAATTGTGACCAATAGTGGATGCCAAAGGTTACCAGCCTGCTGACAACTCTCTGATCGGCTCCTAAGCAGCTGAACAGCTTTGGGTATGAAAGTTACAATCAGAGAAGACTCTAGATTGCTGGAATAGCAGCAAATGCGTCTCTCTCTCTCTCTCTCTCTCTACAGTATCTAAAGTCTGAAGAAAGCCAGTTATGTTCTCTCACTAGGTGCTGTAAGCTGTTCCCTTTAACCAGTAATGAAGAAATTTTATAATTAGTGTTCTGATCGCTCTATAGATGCTGTGAAGTGGCAAATCTGGAGTAAGACTGAAGAACAGAAGATCTTGGAAAGCAAAAGGAAATCTCAGCGAATCTTGTGGCCAGGTACAGGTTGAACTGTATTCCTCCAGGTTTCTTCCCTCTACCATAACACATGTTTTTGTCTGAGAGAGTGTAGAAGTTTAAAAGATGGCGGGGTTAAAGTATCAATTAGTAAAATTATATGTTGATAGTTCATGGTTTTGTTCACAAAGCTAGTCAGTTTTTCCTGTTAACTTATTCCATTAGATTGGTAAATTAGGGACTTTGAGTACTTTGATTAGATCATTCACTTCTACAGTGACACCACAAACAGTGGGACTCAAGAACCATGCACTTTACCTAGCAGATCACAACAGTCATTAACAGTTATTGCACAGACCACCCCCGAATGAGGGCAGGCCACATTAAAACTTGAACCAGTACCATTATAAGAAAGTTACTACAACATTAAGAACTGTGTTTACAAGGCATCATTAGCATACTAACATGCTCCAAAGCACTTCACAAAAGCATAGTCAAATACTGTATTGTGTGGTAAAGGTATTAGGATAGATGACCAAATCCTTGGTCAAAGGGAATATGCTTAAAGAGGAGATGTTTAGAGAAAGAATTTCACAATTTAGGGCCCAAGCAGTTGAAGGCAATGATGGAACTTTGGGAATCATGGAATGTGCAAAAGGCAATAATTGGAAAATAGTGTTAAGCACATCTCTGTTGCTTGTTTCTGAGCTGCAGCCTGTAACACAGCATATTTCAAACTGATAGCTAACCTATCACAGAGCAGGCTCAGCCTCTGTTTACATAACAATTGGATTCTGTGACCTTCAAGAGATCTGGTAGAATTTTCTCGCGTTGATTTCATCATGAGCTACTTCTGCCATTTGTAAATCAGTAAGATGACAGGAAAGGTGTATTATATTTGGGGTCCAGTATAAAATAGTGTAAATCAATATTACCGAACACCATCAAAATGCCAGAAGACAGTTAAAATGCCTTTAGCTGCATCCGGAATGTACGAGCAGAAAAATTATTTTTTATTTGGCATTCCCCACTACACTTTCGAAGAACTGCATTTTTATAGTGCTTTTCACAACCAGAGACTGGACATCTCCTCGCTTTATAACCAACTGAGGACATTGAACAAGTGTGATTATTTTGTGGATAACCAAGACAATGTGAGAATGACCCAGATGATCTGTTTTTAATGATGTTGATTGATGGATAAATATTAGCTTCAGAACACTGGGGAGAGCTCTTCCCCGTTCTTCTTCAACATATCTCCACATCACCTTTTACATCAGCGCCACCAAAGGAGTTGGGCTCAGTTTTACACCTCACTAGATAGTACTTTTGACAATGCAATGCGCTGTCTATCCTGAAAAAGCAAAGGCAGGGTCAGGTCTCAAGCTGAATCATTTGCTGACACTTATCTACGAGATCAAGTCCCACCACAGACTCAAGTACCTAATCCAGTGTGGTATTTCAGCGCAGCACTGAGAGGGGTACTGAAGAGTTCAGACTGACAACATGGTCCATCATATCCATCTAGATGAAATCTGGTATTAAACTAGAAAGCAAATCATTCACAATATTAAAATAGGAGAACCAAAATACTATCACCAGCAATTGGCCTGAACAACCTCACTTCCAACTCAGATATCCACTCTCAGGATCTGACTTACCATGAGCAACCCCACAGGATATCTACCAGTTAATATCATAGAAGGCACACTTTAGAATTTGAACATGAACCCGATTGGCTGAAAAGACTTAAAATACATCATCTTTGTACACAGGTTAGTTCAAAATTAAAAAGAAACTCTATTGGCTTCAATCCAAACAAAAAGCTACCAAACTCCAGTTACTGCCCTCGGAGCCCCTTCTCCAACATCCTCCCGACTCCCCATCAGCAAAGACTTCTGGACTTCAATGAAATGTAGATCCCACAGGACTCAAAAACGTAGTTAACTCTCACACACACAACCCACAAAAGGAGTGCCTGCAGTCTTCCCTCCTGAACAAGGTTCTTCAAGAAAGGTAAGTTATGTGAGGGTGGCAATGAAACCAGATTAATTACTACTTGCCAGGGACAATTAACATATTTTTTGAGGGAAGCCAGCAAGCAACAGTACTCAGCTCTCAGTTAGGAGATGGAAGAGAGTTTTAACTCACTGAGAAAGGATCAGATGTTGGAAGTAAAAGAGAAGAGGTTTAAAGATATAGCTGACAACTCAATTAGCCACATGCCTTCCCATCTCAGCACAAGCTGCCTTCACCAACTCAGCCATGATTGAATTAAATGGCAGAACAGGTTTGAGGGGTTTCCTGACCTCCTCCTGCTCTGTGCAAGTCATTCCTGCAAAGGGTGTTCAATAAGGACATAGTCAGGTTACTGTCATCTCTCATAGCACGGACTCAGTCTCAATCTCACACACACAACAATGGAACCAGAAGAACCCATCACCAGGTCACTGCTGAGCATTCGGTGCCATCCAATCTCTTCCCAAATCTCCCATATACCCCTTCCACCTTTTCTCAATACCTGCCTAAATTCCACAACCTCCAAATGAAGGTCTCAGGAATCTTACTTGGTTCATGACAATCTCCCAACTTCAGCAGTTCCAGAATTGGTGCAAAAAATAAATCTGGGAATTTCCACATCGCGCATCCAACTTGAGCCTGCTCACTTCAATTACAACATATCTATCAATCTTGCCAAGGGAAAAGCTGATCCCAAAGCTCCTTGTACTTTCCACAAACTCCACCCCATTCCTCACCAAGTACCTCAAGACCAAATCCACCCATCCCTTCCCCAAACAGTATTGCCATCAGTCCCTGCCTCCCTCTAGTTCGCCTTTCCACCGTCGCCCTCACAACCACCCTGCACCTTTCCACTGTCACCCGCACAAACCACCCCGCGCCTTTCCACCGTCACCCCCACAACCCATAAACCACACTGCACATTTTCACCGTCACCCCCACAAACCACCCAGTGCCTTTCCACCGTCGCCCCCACAACCCACAAACCACCCTGCACCTTTCCACTGTCACCTGCACAAACCACCCCGTGCCTTTCCACCGTTGCCCCCACAACCCACAAACCACCCCGCGCCTTTCCACCGTCACCCCCACAACCCATAAACCACCCTGCACCTTTCCACTGTCACCTGCACAAACCACCCCGTGCCTTTCCACCGTTGCCCCCACAACCCACAGACTGCCCCGCGCCTTTCCACCGTCACCCCCACAACCCATAAACCACACTGCACATTTCCACCGTCACCCCCACAAACCACCCTGTACCTTTCCACAGTCGACCCCACAACCCAGAAACCGCCCATGCCTTTCCACCATCACCCCCACAAACCGCCCCGTGCCTTTCGACCATCGCCCCCACAACCCAGAAACCACACCTCGCTTTTCCACTGTCACCCCCCACAACCCACAAACCACCCCTCGCCTTTCCACCGTCGCCCCCACAACCCACAAAGCGCCTTTCCTCCATCACACCCACAACCAACAAACTGCCCCGCGCCGTGCCTTTCCACCGTCACCCCTACAACCCACAAACCACCCATGTCTTTCCACCGTCACCCCCACAAACTACCCCGCATCTTTCCACCATCGCCCCCACAAACCACAAACCACCCCACACCTTTCCACCGTCACCCTCACAACCCACAAACCGCCACACGCTTTTCCACCGTCACCCCCACAACCCACAAACCGCCACGTGCTTTTCCATCACCCCCACAAATCACAAACCACCCCGCGCCTTGCCACTGTCACCCCCACAAACCACCCCGCGCCTTGCCACCGTCACCCCCACAAACCATCCGCGCCTTGCCACTGTCACCCCCACAAACCACCCCGCACCTTGCCACCGTCACCCCCACAACCCACAAACCACCTGACACCTTTCCTCGTTGCCCACCCACCGCACGTCCCACACATTCCCTCTTCACCCCACACCCCACCCCATAATTTCCCCCTCACCACATTTCTCCTTCAGCTCCCCCCACCACACATCCCACCCCGTACATTTCCCCTTCACCACCATCACACACCCTACTCATACATTTCCCCCTTGCCCCATCATTACACATTCCGTAGTTTTCCCCCTCACCTCTTCCCCATCACGCGCCCCATATATTTCACCCTCACCCACCCCCCCCCACTGTGCACCCCATACCTTGCCCCCTTGCCCACCCATTGCACTCCTTGTACACTTTCCCCTTACACCCCCATAGCACTCCCTGCACATTTAACCCTCACTATCCACTACAGGGAGTGCTGTACAATGTGACTGCACAAGTTGTGCCTGTCCTGTGTCGCCCATGTTGACGGAGATGGATTGTGGATTCACATCCTCAATCATCATCAGCCCCTTCAGAACCTCACAGAAGTGACAGGATAGCAATGATGAGAGCCACTCAACCTCCCGTTTGATAACAGCAAGCACCAACAGCATCCCTCCAACAGTCCCCACCCCTGGAGGACACCCTTCCAGGCAGCAAACCGGAAATCCTTTGCCTCTCCTTAGTTGTGCTAATCATCAGGTAAGTTCACTCAACCACCAGGAAGACAAACATGCACTGGAACATCAATGCCAAATTAAGTCAACACCCTGGGTTCCAAGGCTCTCTCCAAAGCACAGCTGCCAACAGGCTGGTTGATAATCTATTGTGTGTGTCTATGACAGATCCGAAACACTTAAGTAATTGACAACCCGCAATATTAACCACAAAAATCTAAATGTGATCACTAAGACTGAGGAAAAGGGATTTAATATGCCGAAGAGGCTCGATGGGCTAAATGGTATACTATCATGTGCTAAGATTTGACAAAATCATCATTTTGGTTCATTCTTTTTTCTGTTCAACCTCTGATTACGAATGTGAAGAAAAACCGCAGGCAATGTATAATAAAAGGCAGAGGGGTAACAGTCAGGAAGAGAGATGCATACAACAGAGAAGCCGAGAGAGCGCGAACACGAGAGCTAGGGGGTGGGGGAAAGAAGGGAGGTAGGGAGCCACCACTGCTCCAGCCTTACCTATGTATGGAGATCAGCAACCTGTAGAACCTATATCCACAACGGCTCAGAGCTGCAGTACTCCAGCACATTAACTCATGTTGCTAAGGGGATCTTTGTGGAGACAGCTGGTTAACAGAATGTGCTGTTATGTGATTCAGGTGTTGCGACTGCACTGGCTCGCTGCACGATGCTAATTGCTATCTGCATAAAGCATGTGTGCAGGCACCAAAAGCTGGAGCGGATTCAGAGGTAACCGGAGGGAGCGTTGGTTTTCCTTACATCATTTCCACATCAGCTACAATACACATAGCTGATTCCCTTCCAGTCTCCAGGGTATAACTAACTGTCGGTGCTTTTCTAAAAATGTGTGTGGACCCAATTATCTGGCATTGACTCTGACCGACTCGTTTAAAAGTGCTTTATCGAAGGCCCATGAGAGACATCCTGCCACTGTCCTCTCTACTTGGAAACAGCAACAATGACCGTCCACACCAAGGCATTGTTTGCTTAGGAACTAGCTTGGGGCATAGATTTAAGGAGGGCTTATCTGCCAACATTCGCCTCCAACTTGCCCCCACTCATACCGTAAGGCAACAGCAATGTGTTAGACATATCCCAGTAAATCCAATCAAGACTTCAGGAGAAATCCCTTTACCCGGAGTGGGGAATTCACTACCTCAGGGAAGGATCAAGGTGAATATCATTGATATATTTAAGGGAATGCAGAGGGGGAGGGAGAAAGAAATGGCTAGGGTGAAGGGGACAATGAAGGAGGACAAGTGACAGAGAGCCGATTCGTCTCTTTCTGTATTCTGTAGGACTCACTTCCAATGATGCAACTTTAGACTTTAGATCAGATTAGGATTTACAAGCAACATGGGATGGGTGAGATGGGAGAGATTATTCCTCAAAGTGAATGAAGATTTGGCACTGACAAACATACCAACATTTACACAGTTGGGAAGAGCATTGCACATTATGAGCAATGCAGGCAATGTGGAGTTTTATAACCTGCTTCCATGCTGTTGCACTCTCAAAGGGAACACTAGGGACGTCCTGGAGAGTTCCTCCTTAAAAACAGCAACTGATTTCCACAGCAGCGCAGCAGAGATGCAAATGCTTACTCATGTCACCTTTGGTAGTTACAGCTGAGTCTGTTTCATTTACTTATTCAGTTTGTGCATTCCAGATGACAAAAACTCACTGTACAAAAATGTATTTCTTTGTTCCCCCGAGCCCGTGATTTTATATCAATTAGCTTCATCTGATGCCCTCTAGTCACCAATCAGCTGCCAGTGGAAATAAATAAGTAGATTACCTGTTAGCGATGCCAGCTAAGGAGTAAATATTGATTTCTGGACCCAAAGAACTAGACTGATCTTCTCCAAGGATGTTGTTGGATCACCTATATCAACCGAAGACTTAACAGGGCCTCAGTTTAATATCTTGCTTGGTAGACTGGCACTGCAAGAGCCAGCCTGGATTATGTGCTGGAATATTTGGAGTGGGTTCAAACTCATAACCTGAGAGAGAGCTGCATACCAAGTTCCAGCTGACACCTGTAGTCAGCACGAGAGGCTGATTGGGCCACAAGACTATCTGGGGCCAAGTCGAAGAGAGAAACAACTCCAAGATACCGCCATTTGGGGACAGATTGGGTTTTTCACTCTTGTTTTCCAGCTGGGAAGCCCAGCCTACAATTTACAACAACAGTGAAAAAAAGATCTGTTTCAGTGATCCAAGCATGAGAAACACCGATTCAAACTTGATAGCGCCACCACCAATCCTAACAACTCATACGGAGTTTCACATCACCCTGTTCCAAAGAACAGGCACCATGTGCTTGAAACGTTAACTTAGTTACCATCTCTACAGAAACTGCCAGACCTGCTACGTTTCTGCAGCGATTTCTGTTTCTATTTCAGATCGCCAGCATCCATAGTATTTTGCTTTTGCTTCCTGACACAGATTGGTTCCAGTGCAGGAACCTGAGCGCTAGGGTCATTGCAGTAAATGAGGGCAAAAAATCAGGTGTGGTGCAATCAGACAAGGATTTAAAAAAAAGAGATAGCAGGTTTCAGTGAATACTAAGTGCGTGTTGGTGTTTGGGTCACCAATGTATCTGATAATTGGAAGAAATACCTTCTTAAAATTAAGAATTCAGAATGAACAAGGCTTCTTAACAGCCACAGCCAATCCTCTTCAATTGCCACAGTCTCCGCCCCTCTCAGGGCAGAGGGTGCATATCCCAACGAGGGGATTTATTCTGAAACAGCACTTACACTTGCCTGGCCATCTTGCATATTCAAACCATCTACCAAGATTCTTTTCAGTCCCCAAGAGCAGAAAGCAAGAGATATTGAATGGGGACCAAAACTTCATTCAAAAGACATGTTTTGTAGATGTTTATAAAGGTAGTGTGAGGAGACATAGTGAAAGGGAATAAGAGAGACAGAAAAATTAGGAGACAGAGAAAACACAAAGGATTTAAAATTAAGTGAGCTTATCAGTCAGGAGTAGTACAGGTGATGAGGTCACGTTAATGTACAAGATGTTGTACAGTGCAGGATCATTTCCCAGTGTTGGAGAGCATGGCCTTCCTAAACTCCCCTTTAAAAACCCCAGACATAGGTATGAGTACTAGAGACCTGGGTAATGGTTATTTCACTCAGATATAGATGAGATTGTGCCAGCACAAGTAGGAATAAGCAAAGATTAACAAAACCGTGATCGTGTTGCTTCAAGAATGAAGGCTGCGGGAAGGGGCAGAAGAGTTCCAAGCGCAGTTTGTCCATGGCACTCTGCCAACCAATGGAGAGAGCTGCCAGAATTAGTGCACTGGGTTAGATACCTTGAGAAACAAGACATCCAATGGCACCAGGTGGAATCAGACAACTTAAAGATAAACTGAAATATACATTTTCACACAGAAGAACAGGAGGAGGCCATTCAACCCCTTGAGCCTGTTCATCTGTTTAATTTGATCATGGTCAATCTGTATTTTGACTTGGACCTGGTTTACAAGACACACCTGGAGGTATTCAATGAGCCATTGCTGCAACGTAGAGCTCTTACAATAGAATCTACATTGTACACCAATTTGTACTGCTTCAAACAACTTAACAAAAACAGTCAGATGATGACGTGGAGGAAGGCCAGGGTGAGGTGTAACCTCAGGTGGAGGTGGATTAGTCAGTGAGGTCATGATTAAATAGCCCAGCCGGTGACACCCATGTCCCACAAACTAACAAAAACAGGTCATGTTTAGCAATCAGAATATGTTGCCTGGATGGTTTAGGGCTGGCCTGCCTACCACCAATAGAATCCTATTCAACAGAAACCAACAAGCTGCTTGCCTTGGGGCACACAGAAACTGCAAGTATGGTGTTTTGCCTTGGAAAACCCAAGGAGAAGTCACTCTGATTGGAACTTTAAGGGACTCAAAAGCACAACACAAGTAGTAAAGGCACTGAACAAGCAACAAGTCAATTTGAGGCACATCCAAGGCCGGCAATTCCGCTCAGTACTCGGATGGCTTAAGTCCATTCAGCATCTCATAATTTCTGCAGTTACTAAGTACCAGGGAAAGGCAATCTCAGATCTACACTGAAATACATATGGCAGCCCTTGTGGTGCAGTGGTTCCATCCCCACCTCTAAGATAGGATGACGCGCTCAAGTCCCAGAACTGTGTAACATCATCTCTAAACCAGCTGATTAGAAAATACCTAAAGATGATTGTTCATTATAACCAGAAGTACAGGTGGTTCTTTGGGCAACATGTTCGACTGACATAGCAACTGGAGGTCAGAACTTCTGTTACATTACTTGGTTAGGCCCAGAACAGAAACAGGAGTGGCACGGTGGCTCTGTGTTTAGCAGTGCTGCCTCATAGTGCCAGAGACCCAGATTCAATTCCAGACTTGAATGACTGTGCAAAGTGTACAAATTCTCCCCATGTCTGCATGGGTTTCCCCTGGGTGCTCCAGTTTCCTTCCAAAATCCAAAGATGCACAGGTTAGGTGAATTGGCCATGCTAAATTGCCCATAGTATTCAGGTTAGGTACATTAGTTTGGGGTAAATGGAGGATATAGGGTAAGGGAATGAGTCTGAGTGGGTTACTCTTCGGAGGGTCAGTGTGGATTTGTTGGGCCAAAGGGCCTGTTTCCATACTGTAGGAATTCTATGATTCTCTCTCCTCTCCACTCTGTCAGGAGAAAGAACATTTAAGGAATGGCACCACTGTTCTAGCTGAAAACGAATCTTCCAGCTCAGTGAGCAAACCCTACATCCTGGTTAGACTGTATTCCATTAGGCATATGTTTGAATACAAATATTATGTGCAATTCTGGTCTCCATCCTATAGGAACGATGTTCAGCTCAAAGGCATAATTAGCAATGGTGCAGTTTTACACTCCTGATCTCTGTAGTGCTAGTTTAAATATCTAACGACCTCAGAATACTGGAGAAACTCCAAGCATCTGTGGAGAGAAAACACAGTTCATGTTTTGAGTCTGATACTTTTCCTTATTCATTTGACTCTGTTTTTCTCTCCACAGATAATGTCAGACATGCTGAGCTTCTTGAGGACTTTCTATGCTCGTCTCAGAATGCCAACATCCATAGTATTTAACAAACATAACAACCTCGCCAGAAAAACCTCCCTGGTTGATATTGTAAACCTCCCAATAGCCAGTTAGAGAAAAGACTGGGATATCTCCAAGAATCCACACAAACAAACAGTAGGTGAATAATGTCCCAGGATCATCAACTAATGTGAAAAGATTGGAGAAGCTGAGGGCAAAGAAAGTTGAGGAGGAGATTCATATGAGGCATTCAAAATTATCAAGGATTTAGAATTGGCAAATGAGAAGAAACTGTTTCCATTGGCAGGGGGTCAGACTAAAGAGAGTTAGTAAATGGAGATAAGGAGAATGTTTTTTCTTTAACTCAAAACGTTGTTGTGATCAGAAACATACTGCCTGAAAGAACAGAGAAAGCAAATTCAAGAGGAATTTTCAAAAGAGGAATTGAGAAGAAAAATGTGCAGGGTAACAGAAGAAGAAATCTGCAGATATTTTAAACTGTCAGCAATACACAATGGGCTAAATGGCCTCCTTGTATCATTGCGAATGGACTTCTTCTACATTATATATTCAGAAACTACAAGGATATCTGAACACTCCAGGCTCCCAATTCTGAGACCACAACAGAGGAAACCTTCAAGACCATCAATCATACCCTTACTGTCATAAAATTCACTAAAGGAGGAAAACAACAACAAACTACCATTCCTAGATGTCACAGTAGAGCGAACTGCCAATGGGCAACTTCAAACCAGTGTCTACAGGAAAACAACACATACGGACAAAATATTGAACTGCAGAAGCAATCATCCTAACATCCACGAATGAAGCTGCAATAGAACATTATTTTGACAAAACCACCACACACTGCAGCACAGAGGAACTATGCAGAGCAGAGGAAAATCATCTATACATTATATTCAAAAAGAATGGGTACTCAATGAACACAATCCACCAATTTCTCAGTGACAAACCCAAACAAGCAGACAAAACACATCCAGAAACCCATGCCAAACACCCCAAATCAAAGACATCTCGGAAATAACTATCAGACTACTCAGACCTCTTGGCATCATGGTAGCCCACAAACCCACCAACACACTAGAAAAGCAGCTAATGAACTTGAAAGACCCTATACAGACAAGCAAAACTCTTGTCATTTACAAAATACCTTGCAAGAACTGTAACAAACACTACATTGGGCAAACAGGCACACAACCAGCCACCAGGATGCATGAACATTAACTAGCCACAAAAAGACATGACACCCTCACTATATCTTTACATACAGATGAGGAAGGACACCACTTCGACTGGGACAACATATCCATCCTAGGACAAGCCAAATGGAGACATGCAGGAGAATTCCTAAAAGCATGGCATTCCAACCAGAACTCTACCAATAAATGGATTGACTTGGTTCCCATCTACCACCCCATGAGAAAATGAATAGGAAATGATGTCACCACAGGAAATGATGTCCGCAACCCAAGGAAACCTAACCACATGAATTAAAAAGCGGGCCATACTATCAGTGCTTCATCCAGAGGCTCACTGATGTTACCTAGTATGGTGACGAAATGTCTGAAAACAAACTTTCCAGCTCAGCGAGCAAACCTACATCCTGGTTAGACTTTATTCCATTAGGCAGATGTTTGAATACAAATATTATATGCAAGTGTGGTCTCCATCCTATAGGAACGATGTTGTGAAATTTGACAGGGTTCAGAAAAGATTTACAAGGATGTTGCCAGGATTAAAGGGTCTGAGCTACACGGAGAGGCTGAATAGGCTGGGGCTGTTTTTCCTGGACCATCAGAGGCTGAGGGGTGACCTGAAAGAGGTTTATGGAATCATGAGAGGCACGAATAGGGTAAATGGACAAGGTCTTTTCCCTGGGATGAGAGAGTCTAGAACTAGACAGTATAGGTTCAATTTGAGAAGGCAAAAATTTAAAACGGACCTAAGGGACAACTTTTTCACGCAGAGGGTGGTATATGTATGGAATAACCTGCCAAAGGAAGTCCTGGAGGCTGGTACAATTACATTTAAAAGGCATCTGGATAGGTATATGATTAGGAAGGGTTTGGAGAGATATGGGCCAAGTACTGGCAAATGGGACTCGATTAGGTTACAATATCTGGTTGGCATGGACAAGGTGTACAGAAGGGTCTGTTTCCATGCTGTACATCTCGGTGACTCTATGACCTACAAATAGATTCAAGGACAGCTTGTTCCCTGCTGTTATCAGACTTTTGAATGGACCTCTCAAATGCTAATTCTGATCTTTTTCTCTGCACTTACTCTGTGACTGTAACTCTGTATCCTGCACTGTCCTGCCACCACCAGTGCATGGTACCATCTGCCTGTAAAAAAACACGCAAAACAACACTTTTCACTGTATTTTGGTACAGGTGACAACAATAAATCAAACTCAAACACAGTGGATATTTGACCAAAGTCAATTGATTGCCTATTATTCCTGCTACTGGAAATCAGAACCACTCAAGGTAGTGCTGTGGATATGCCATAGAAACTGCAGTTTCTCTCACACACAATTTAACATGAACAAGTATACAACAATCAGCATAACAGAATGACTGTCACACATACAAAGCAGCTTTATTACAAGTTGCCAGACATGGCTGAATCTTCGGCGGTCCACAGACAGTTCTGATTCCCCTAACTAAGGGAAAACATACTGTAGAGAAGCTGATGTTGCACTGCGGCGGACAAAGTTAAAAACCACAACACCGGGTTATAGTCCAACAGGTTTATTTTGAAGCACTAGCTTTCAAAGCGCTGCTTAAAAGCTAATGCTTGGAAGCATACTGGCAGTGGAGGCAATCCAGAGAAAGTTCATTATATTTATCCCAGGTATGGAGTGACTGTCTTATGAGGAGAGAATGACTTACTTGGGCTGGTATTCATTGGAAAATGAAAGGAGACCTTATTGAAATATCGTAAGATTCTTCAGGAAGCTGGCAGGGTAGATGCAGGGAGTCCAGGACCAGAAAGCACAATCTCAAAGTCAAGGGTGACTAATAAGGACAGAGGAGGATAGTGCATTTGAGGAGGTTAGTGCATATGTGGAATTCCTTACGGCAGAGGGTTTATGGTAGAAGCTGGGTTAAGTATATTCAAGATTGGGATAGACAGATTTTTAATCAATAAGAGATTCAACGGTTATGGGAAAACGTCAAGAAAATGCAGCTGAGGATTGTCAGATTAGTCATGATTTCACCAAATGGTGGAACAGACTCGATGGGGTGAATGTCCTCCTTCTGCTTTTACACATCTTGTGTTCACCCAAATCAGAGGGCTGTACAAGGCAAGACAGGAATTTGACACTGCAACTTGATGTAGTCCTGGTTGAAGAGGTAGGGGAGGTTAATCTCCCCAAACCTTTTGACCCAAGACTTCTCAGGATAGATAGGCAAGTTTACAAGGCACCTTCCTGAATGCAACAAAGAAGCAAATATCTTCAAATTTTCTGGCCAATATCTATCTCTCATCCAATACCAAAGTCACAGGATCTGTTCTTTAATCTCATTCCTGGAACCCTGGTATGCACAGACCGAAATCTGCAATTCCAACATTGCAATAGAGTCTACATTTCAAACAAAATGCCTTGATTGGCTGTAAAACACTTAAGGATATTCTGACATCACGAAATATATTCTATAAATGCACTTTCTTTCTTCCAATAGATGACAGATATTTCCACAGTCAGTGTTGACTGTTAAATATCCACCAGTCTCTTAGCAATGAGGCCTACCATAAAGTGAGAAATACACCAGTCTTAAACTGAGTAGGGTTGCTGAATATTATCCACCTGACCGGGAATGCATCTTGTGCCATGACATGCAAAAGAACATTCTAATCAGAGTTAGAACTCAAAATGATTGATGGTCCTATGTCAGTCAATTCCAGCCAAACATTATCAAACTTTATTCTATTTCCCACATTCACAAAATAAATTTCTGACTGTCATTCATCAGAAACATTTTACAATCACCAGGTGTGGGAGCAGGGAAATGCACAATGAAGTGTTTGTCGCTCTTTGCCAGGATATTGGTTCCACAGTCACAAAGGCCTCTGCGCCTGAGACACTAGTAAAGGACATAAAGAAAGTTAATACTGAACATTGTCCTCACTCAATTGCCACACACTTGCCTGGTCAAAAAGGTTAGCTCAGCAGTGGACCAGTCATCAGGTAGTGCTGTCTTTCAGCTCAAACAATAAACAAATAGGCTGGTAAGATGGATGTTAAAGGGCCCACAAAGAGCAGTATTGGAAGAAAGTGGACTTCCCTAATGTCCTGGGCCCAGTTTCCTCTCTGGACCAGCATCCCTGTGACAAGAGTTTGCTGTCTGAGATTTGGATGTTATATTTGCTGTCATAATAATTCCATAGGTTATGAAACATCCTGACAACCTGAGAACAGTCTTCATCAGCTACTACTTCCTTCTCTCCCCAATGCAAGGGTGCTGATGGCATCAGTTTACAACAGCTAACTTCATACACCCTGCTTTTCATTTCTTCACCTGCTGCCTCCAACACAAGCAGGAATGACAGTAATCAAAGTGATAAAGAATTGTTGTCTGACATGGGCTTCCCAATGTTTACCCAAATCTCCAGGATGTGACTTATGGCATCCCACTCCCTCTCTTTGAGGATACCCTTTGTTATACCTCAACTTGAACTTTTTTTTAAAACTTAAGCAGAAGAAACATTGATTTAGAGCTGATCATGGATCCGTTCTGGCCACTTTCTGCTGCAATGTGAACCAACATTAGCTATTTGGACTGAGAACAAAATCTGTCAACACTTCACAAAGTTCGAGGCAATTTGAAATCATAAGGCAAGTAAGAAATTTCACCAATATTAATCACTTCTGTATTATAGGAACGGGGAATGTATGTCATGTATTTAAATCTCTGAACATATGAGAGGCAATCTATACAATGTACAAATCACTACTTGACATTAGCACTAAATCTTCAAAATATTAAACCTACTTTAATCCCAGCAGTGTTGCACAACCAGCTTATAATATATCTTAACAGTTATCAGAAACAAATATCACAAATCACAAAACATCAATTCAACAAACATCCTTTAACTCTTTTTTTAAGCAAGATTCTAATCAAGAGTTTGACTGATATTCCGAAACTCTTGGCCATATGGTGGCTCAGTGGTTAGCATTGCTGCCTCACAATGCCAGGAATCTGAGTTCAATTCCACCCTCGGACGACTGTACAAACTTCACACAGGCATTCTCTCCGCACTTTCGGCATGGATTTCCTCCTACTGTTCAAAGATGTACAGGTTTGGTGGATTGGTCATGCTATTGCCCATAGTGTGCAAGCTAAGTGAATTAACCATAGGAAATGTACAGATGGGATGATTGTTGGTGAGTCTGTGTGGACTCAGCCATACAGATTTACAGCACAGAAACAGACCCAACTTGTCCATATATTCCAATTTAATCTAGTCCCACCTGCCAGCACCCGTCCCATATCCCTCCAAACCTTTCCTATTCATATACCCATCCAGATGCCTTTCAAATGTTGCAATTGTACTAGCCTCCACCACTTCTTCTGGCAGCACATTCCATACATGTACCACTTTCTGCATGAAATGTTGCCCCTTAGATCTCTTTTATATCCTTCCCCTCTCATCCTAAACCTATGCCCTTTAGTTCCCTGACCCCAGGGAAAAGACCTTGTCTATTTACCCTATCCATGTCCCTCATGATTTTATTAACCTCTATAAGGTCACCCCTTAGCCTCTGACACTCCAGGGAAAACAGCCCCAGCCTGTTCAGCCTCTCCCTGTAGCTCAAATCCTCCAACCCGGCAAAATCCTTGTAAATCTTTTCTGAACCCTTTCAAGTTTCACAACATCTTTCTGGTCGGAAGAAGGCCACAACTGCATGCAATACTCCATCACTGGCCTAACCAATGTCCCGTACAGCCGCAACATGACCTCCCAACTCCTGTACTCAATACTCTGACCAATAAAGAAAAGAATACCAACGCCTTCTTCACAATTCTATCTACCTGCGACTTGACTTTCAAGGAGCTCTGAACCTGCATTCCCAAGTCTCTCTGTTCAGCAACACTCCCTCGGACCTTACCATTAAGTGCATAAGTCTTGACTCAATGGGCCACACTGTACGAATTCTATGATTCTATACTTGTTTTATCTGTGATGTCCTCACCATTGTCTCTTGATACTAACAGTTCCTGTACAGCCCTGTTAGTCTACGAATTATCAATAGGCTTCTACAGTATAACAACTGAAAGATTCCATTGAGTAAACCTTATCCATGGAAGCAGTTGCAATTGCTCAAATTATTTTCAATATGGTTCTGTTTTAACAAGAACCATCATCCTCTGCCATGTCTTTCTAGCCAGACCGAGAAACACACTGAATGAGATGGCAGTGAGCTTCACAGGCCAGGATGCCTGAGGATCATTGCCAATTTTTGCCCAATCAGATGCTCTCTGGTAGATGGGGAAAAATCAGGGCAGACACTGCAGTTCCCTTTCCTAAACCTACTTGACAGTCCAATTAACTGTAACAATAAAGAGTTATAGGGAAAGCAGTGGTAGATTTTGTTCAGATTGAAAAGAAAACCCAGGCCCCTTTTCCTGGAGGACACACTGTACTAATTAATGCAGTGAAGGAAGAGAGATCCCAAGGCAGACTTGTCTGTTTGGTGTCTGCTTGCAGCATTCAATCTGCTTTCACATCCCAAGAGACTGGCTCAGTAACAAATTCAACTGACCAAAAGTAAAGCATGTAAACAAGAGAGCTTCCGGCATAACCACACTCACCCACATGGGGGAGGGGGTACACAACTTTCACTTATGACTCATAAAACATCAACGCTCTTTGGTTATTTTTTTAAAATGCACTGAATTGAACAAGACAACAATTCTACATCACGAACTGTATAGAGATATAGCAACCGACAACAGAAAATACTAAAGAGACAAAGCACACTTCCCTTGAGTTCTCTCAGAATTCAACTGAAACTATGAAGCACTTCATCTCTCCCAAGCCTTCAACCACGACACTCACTTGTCCAGACTTCTACGAGCCAATATTTGAAAACAGTCATATTGGACTTGAAACGTTAATTCTGTTCCACAGATGTTGCCAGACCTCCTGAGTTTCTCAAGCACTTTGTTTTTATTTCAGATATTGAGCATTACTTGACCTCCACAGACAGCAAGATGCACTTCAGGTTCCATGTTCACACCCAGTTGCCCCCAAACCTGTCAATTCCCTCAGTTGAGGGGTGACAGCTTCAGGACAGAAGGGGCAGAGAACAGAGACTCAAAATCCATCAACATAAATTTACAAAAGACCATGCAACATGACCTTAGACATCCCAGGTTCGGTTGAATTAGACAGGCGGGGAGGTGCACGCAGGAGGGAAGGAAAGACCCCCTCTAAATACTTAATACACTCCCAAGCACTGACATCCAAAGGTAATGACAGAAATAGGACAGTGGCAAAACAAAGTTAGAAGGTAAACGGTTGCACGAATGGAAGTGTGTTGAGAGGGGAGCAGACCCAAGAGATTGATACCCTCCCAACACAACACATACAATCCTTCCCCAAAATCCCAGGGTTCCTAATCGGTGATGGTAAAATTAAGTTAATGGCGAATGTAAATCACTGAACAAATCATCCACTAGAAAATACACTGGCAAGGGAGTTTAAATGATCTGTAAAGTGTAGAAGGGCTTACCTGATCAGACTCATTGAGTGGAGGTAACGGTGTTCTGGTGGTCATCTCTGGACTTTGAAAAGGGGATCCCACACACGCACAGAGATGAAACAAGAACTTTTTAAATAAAAAAAGGAAGGGGGGGGGGGGGAGGAGGAACACTAGAGAATATTTACAGCGCACAGAGACATCCAACAGCCCCTAAAACAAACTAGTTTGAAATGATCAAAAATCAGGGACAAAAAAAACAGAATTGCAGCGTTGGTGCTGACAGGAAAGAGATTCCAGCAGAAAGAAAATCGTATAAAGATCATAAAAATTAACAAATAAAATTACAATAAAAGTTGCCCTGTCCGGGATTGGAAAGGTCGAGGGGAGAGGGTCCTCACATCTGCGGCGGTGATCGGCGGAACTGAGGAGCAACCCGGTTTGTTCTTCACTCGAGCCCCGAGGCTTCAGGGGCCGGGGAGGAATCCGGAGGGAGGTCTCCGAAAACTTGTGGGGTCAGGGGCTTGGGTCGGCGGGGGCGGGGGTTAAAACACCAACACACACCCGGGTGTTTGTATCTTACTTTCACCTCCCTCTTTCCCCCACCCCCGTTACCCTCCTGCCCCGGTTCTTGCTATTGCCCCCTCCCTCCCTCTCGATACCCGCCGGCGCCCGGACTTTCGCCTCTGAGGAGAAAGCCGGAACCCCACTCTCCCTCTCACTATCTGAACCCGGCAAGATGGCCGCCTCGGCAATCTTCGGCGAGTTCCGCCGTCTCCACCTCCCCACGATCCTGACGGCCCTTCCCATCCGAAAAGCCCCTCGGCCACCAATGAACCCTCTCGGCAATTTCCGCCATACACCCACCGTCCCTCCCTGGGAGGGGACGGTGCGTTCGGGAACCTTCGGTCGTTTCGGAATAGTCCGTGGGAGGAAAGCTACGTCAGAGGCGGGTTGTCTTTTCCTGAGAGCGCTTTCGGTACTTCTCGGTTCTTTCCGGAACCTGAGCACGGCTTTCGGATCGTTCCGGAGATGATCGGTCTTTTCCGCCGTCATGTCGATATTGCAGGAGGAATGAGTGAAGGAAGGGAGTGGGTTGAGGAAACATACAAACAGATAGAGTTAGATGGGGAGGAGGAGCACTTGAACTTGAAGAGAAATGGGATGGAGCACTTGAGAGATGTGAACCTGCAAACCCATCAGGAATAGAATGGGGTGATGACCACATCATGTTCAAATCTCCAGCCTTTGCAGTCCACTGCTTTTAAAGCTCAGTTTGTGATACAGAGTGATGCCAGCACTGTGGGTTCAATTCTTACACGGTTTGAGATTACTATGAGGGTTTCTCCTTCTCAAACTAGTAGCAAATTGCTGCAGATGCTGGAATCTGTACTGAAGACAACAAATGTTGGAGGTTATCTGATGAAGATTCATCTCAACTCAAAACTTTAGCTGACTCTCTCTCCATGGATGCTGCATGGCCAGCTGTGATTGTCAGCATTTATTGTTTTCAGTATCCTTCTCAACCTCTCCCTTCATTGCCAGTTATCTATTTCTCTCTGTCTCTCTCTCTCTAATGAGAGAGCCAGCCCTATGGTCTGGTAATACTATGGTGACTTTACCTTTTTTATTGCATTGAATGGATTGTTCGGCCTCTTCCTAGTCTAGAATGAATGTATAATTTCAAGTCCTCAGAATGTTCCTTTCAGCCAATGAAGGACTTTTTGAAATATAATCCTGTTATAGTGTCAGAAAACTGGCAGTAAATTTGTGCATCAAACATGGTCTGATAACGACTAGATCATCTACTTTAATTACAGTATAAAAATGTTGTATGTTGGCTCCAGCTGCTTCATCAATGACCTTCCCTCCACTTGAAGGTCAGAAATAGGGATGTTCACTGATGATTTCACAAAGTTCAATTCTTGCAGCTCCTCAGATACTGAAGCAGTCCATGTCCAAATGCAGCAAGTGCTAGACAATATACAGTTGTTAAATGACAAGTAATATTCATGACACACAACTGTCAGACAATAAGCATCTTCAACAAGAGAAAATCAAATCATCACCTCTCGTCATTCCATGCCATGACCATCACTGAATCTCCTGCTATAAACATCTGATGAGAATGAGCCATGTAAGTACTGTGGCTACACAAAAGCAAGTCAGAAAGTGCAGCAAGTTGCAAAATCAAAACTCCGAAACTCCCTCCTTAACAGCATTGTGAATACCCCAACAGCACAAGGACTGCAGTGGCTCAAGAAGGCAGCTCGCCACCACCTTCTCAAGGGGCAATTTAGGACAGGCAACAAATTCTGGCCCAACCAGCAATGCCCATATTTTATGAATGAATGAATAAAAGAAAAAGACTTTAGAAGTGCAGAAATAAACTGGGACTTAGTCCCTTCTCCAAGCAAAAGACCAAGGCACATTGCCATTTGAAAGTGGTTGCTATGTACAAATCCGGCAGTTCTTTGGCCTACAATACAACCAGGAGGAGAAAATGAGGACTGCAGATGCTGAAGGTCAGAGTTGAGAGTGAGGTATGACCATTCCCTCTGCGACTCCCTTGTCAGATCTACACCGCACACCAGTCCACACCCCACTCCCGGCACCTTCCACTGCCATTGCGGGAATTGCAAAACCTGCACCCACACCTCCCCCCTCACTTCCATCCAAGGCCCCAAAGGATCCTTCCACGTCCTACTCTCCATTAACCGACTAACCATGGACATTTACGACAAGCCCACCTCCTCCCACCCTACCTCCTGTAAAAACACTATCCCTTATTCCCATTTCCTCTATTTGCTCCGTATCCATTCCCAGGATGACCAATTCCACTTAGAAAATCCCAGATGGCCTCCTTAATCCAATACCGCAATATCCCTTCCCACGTGGTCGACGATGCTCTCCAGCAAATCTCTTCCACTTCCCATCCCTCCACCCTTGAACCACACCCCTCCTAACAAGGACAGAACCCCCAGTCCTCACCTTATACCCCACGAACCTCCATATACATTGCATCATCCTCCTCCACCTACAAACGGACCTCACCACCAGAGATATATTTCCTTTCCCACCCCTATCAGTGCTCCTAAGAGACCATTCCCTCTATGACTCCCTTGTCATTTCTTTTCTTTCATATATTTAAGTGCATTGTTTGGTTTTAATTAGTTGATATAAAGCTAAGGCTTACAATGGCAGGGGACTTCAGACCTGTGGCATGTGCCTCTTGCTTGATGTTGGAGCTCAGGGACGTGGCTGACGTTCCTGCCTCTTACGCTTGCAAGAAGTGTGTCCAGCTGCAGCTCTTGTTCAACCACGTGATGGCTCTGAAGCTGCAGATTGACTCACTGTGGAGCATCCGCGATGCTGAGGAAGTCATGGATAGCACGTTTAGTGAACTGGACACACCGCAGTTTTGAGTTGCTGAGAGAGAGAGAGAGAGAGACAGTGGATGGGTGACAAAAAGGCAGAAAAAGAGTAGGAAGGGAGTGCAGATGTCCCTTGCGATCATCTCCCTCCAAAACAGGTAATACTGTTTTGGATACTCGTGGGGGAGATGGCTCACCAGGGGAGGGCAGCAATTGCCAAGATCATGGCACCATGGCAGGCACTGCTGTTCAGAAGGGCGGGAAAAAGACTCATAGGGCCATAGTCATAGGGGATTCTATTGTAAGGGGAGTAGATAGGCGGTTCTGTGGCTGAAAATGGGACTCCCGGATGATATGTGGCCTCCCAAGTGCTCAGGTCAGGGATGTCACCAGACAGCTGCAGAGCTTTCTAAAAGGGGAGGGTGAACAGCCAGTTGTCTTGGCGCATATAGACACCAACAATATAAGTAAAAACCGAGATGAGGTCCTGAAAGCAGAATTCAGGGAGCTAGGAGAGAAGTTAAAAAGGAGGACCTCAAAGATAGTGCCATGTGCTAGCCAGCGTAGAAATGAAACAAATAGGCAGGATGAACACATGGCTTGAGGGATGGTGTAGGAGGGAGGGGCTCAGATTTGTTGGACATTGGGACTGGTTTTGGGGAAGGTGGGATTATTACAAATTGGACAGTCTACACCTGAACCAGACTGGAACTAATGTCCTTGGGGGAGTTTTTGCTACTGCTGTTGGGGAGGTTTTAAACTAATATGGCAGGGGGCTGGGAACCAGAAGAGAACAAGGTGGAAACTGGAGACTGTAAGAATCATGAAGTTAGCATTAATAAGGGGAAGAGTAGGCAGAGAGCAGATGAACGCAAAAGAACTGGTGGCCTGAAGTGCATATGCTTTCATGCAAGGAGTATAGTGGGTAAGGCAGATGAACTTAGGGCTTGGATTGGTGCCTGGGAGTATGACGTTATTGCCATCTCAGCGACTTGGTTGAAGGAAGAGCATGATTGGCAACTAAATGTTCCAGGATATAGTCGCTTCAGACAGAACAGGGAGGGAAGTAAAAGGGGGGGGGAGGTGTTGCGTTGCTGGTCAGGGATAATATCACAGCTGTGTTAAAGGAGGGCACTATGGAGGGCTTGAGTGGTGAGGCATTATGGGTGGAGCTGAGAAATAAGAAGGATGCAGTTACATTGTTCTGGCTGTATTACAGGCCTCCAAACAGTGAGCATGAGGTAGAAGAACAAATAGGTAAATAGATTATGGAAAGATATAGAGGCAACAGAGTGGTGGTGATGGGAGATTTTAATTTTCTGAATATTGACTGAGATACACTTAGTGTCAGAGGTCTGGATGGGACAGAATTTGTAAGAAGCATCCAGGAAAATTTTTGAGAGCAGTATGTCAATAGTCCGACAAGGGAAGGATCCATATGGACCTGATATTGGGGAATGAGCTAGGCCAGAGTAGAAGTTGCAATAGGGGATTTCTTTGGGAACAGTGACCACTTCTGTAAGTTTTAGAGTACTCATAGACAAAGATGAGAGTGGTCCTAAGGAAAGAGTACTAAACTGGGCCAAGGCCAATTATATCAAAATTAGGCAGGAGCTGGGAAATGTGGATTGGACACAGCTATTTGAAGGGAACTCCACATTTGAGATGTGTGGGAGGCTTTCAAAGATAGGTTAAAGATAGTACAGGATAGGCACGTCCCGTTGAAAGCAAAGGATAGAAATGGCAAGAGTCGTGAACCGTGGATGCCAGGAGAAATTGTACGACTAGCCAAGAGGAAAAGGGAAGCATACATAAGGTCCAGGCAGCTAAGAACAGAACAGGCCCTGGAGGAATATCGGGAAAATAGGACCAATATTAAACGAGGAATCAAGCGGGCTGACAGGGGTCATGAAATAGCTTTAGTGAGCAGAATTAAGGAGAATCCCAAAGCATTTTATTCTGATACAAGAAGCAAGCGGGCAACTAGAGAAAGGATTGGTTCACTCAAGGATAAGGAGGGAAGGTTGTGTGTTGAACCTGAGAAAATGGGTGAGATTCTGAATGATTACTTTGCATCAGTGTTCACTGAGGAGAGGGACATGATGAATCTTGAGATTAGAGATAGAAGTTTGGTTACTCTGGATCACGTTGACATAAGTAGGGAAGATGTGTTGAGTAGGCTAGAGATTATTAAGGTGGATAAATCCCCAGGACTGGATGGGATCTATCCCAGGTTGCTGAGGGAGGCGAGAGAGGAAATAGCTGGGGACCTGACAGATATCTTTGTAGCATCCTTAAACACAGGTGAGGTGCCGGAGGACTGGAGAGTTGCTCATGTTGTTCCCTTGAACAAGAAGGGTAGTAGGGATATTCCAGGTGACTACAGACCAGCGAGCCTGATGTCAGTGGTAGAAAAGTTTCTGGAGAAGGTACTGAGGGATAAAATCTATTTATATTTAGGAAAGAATCGACTTATCAGTGATAGGCAACATGGCTTTGTGCAAGGGAGATTGTGCCCTTACCAACCTAATAGAGTTCTTTGAGGAAGTGACCAAGTTGATAGATGAGGGAAAGACTGTAGATGTCATATACATGGACTTTAGTAAGGCATTTGATAAGGTTCCCCATGGTAAACTAATGGGAGAAAGTGAAGTCACATAGTGTGCAGGGTGTTCTAGCCAGGTGGATAAAGAACTGGTTGAGCAACAGGAGACAGAGAGTAGTAGTTGAAGGGAGTTTCTCGAAATGAAGAAGGTGACCAGTGGTGTTCCACAGGGATCAGTGCTGGGGCCACTGCTATTTGTGATATACATAAATGATTTGGAAGAGGGAACTGTCGGTATGATCAGCAAGTTTGTAGATGACACAAAAATTGGTGGAGTAGCAGAAAGCATAGGGGACTGTCAAAGAATACAGGAGAATATAGATAGACTGGTGAGTTGGACAAAGAAGTGGCAGATGGAGTTCAATCCAGGCAGATGTAAGGTGATGCATTTTGCAAAGTCTAATTCTAGAGCAAATTATACAGTAAATGGAAGAGCCTTGGGAAATGTTGATGAGCAGAGAGATCTGGGAGTTCAGAACCATTACACCCTGAAGATTGCTGCACAGGTGGATAGAGTGGTCAAGAAGGCATATGGTATGTTTGCCTTCATCGGATGGGGTAATGAATAGAAGAGCTGGCAGATCATGTTAAAATTGTACAAGACATTGGTTTGGCCACATTTAGAATACTGTGTACAGCTCTGGTCACCACATTACCAAACGGATGTGGACGCTTTGGAGAGGGTGCAGAGAAGGTTTGTGAGGATGTTGCCTGGTATGGAAGGTGCTCGCTATGAAGAGAGGTTGAGTAATTGAGGATTGTTTTCATTAGAAGAAAGGAGATTAAGGGGGGACCTGATTGAGATTTACAAAGTCATGAAGGGAATAGACAGGGTAGATAGAGATAAGCTTTTTCCCAAGGTGAAGTATTCAATAACGAGAGGTCACGCTTTCAAGGTAAGAGGTGAAAAGTTTAACGGGGACACACGCGGCAAGTACTTTACACAGAGGGTGGTAGGTGCCTGGAATGCATTGCCAGCAGAGGTAGTAGAGGCAGGCACAGTAGATTCATTTAAGATGCATCTGAATATATTCATGAGTAGATGAGGAGCAGAGGGATGCAGATGCTTAGGAATTGAGCGACAGGTTTGGACTGTGGATTTGGATCAGCTCAGGTATGGAGGGTCGAAGGGCCATACCTGAGCTGTAAATTTTCTTTGTTCTTTTTGTTCTTTGTCAGATTCATGCCCCCCACTAGCCCAGACCCCACTCCCAGCACCTTCCCCCTGCCACCACAGGAAGTGCAAAACCTCCACCCACACCTCCCCCCTCACCTACATCCAAGCAGTTGCTGGAGATTACAGCGGGTAAGGCAGCATCTCAGGCGCAGGAGAATCAATGTTTCGGGCAAAAGCCCTTCATCAGGAATGAGCTCTAGCTCATTCAGCACTACACTCCCAATTATAAACGATCCTTCCACATCCGACACACCACACAATACAGCCAGGTAGGGAACCAGAGAACTGCTTCATTAGCTGTGTCAAGTGAAAGGCCTCATCCGCATTTAGGGTTTATCATTCAATATCCAATCAATTTGTTGAGTGTACTCATCATCTGCCAGGCTGAGATCAGTCAACATTTGACACACAGCTGGTCAGGTAGAAGCCTGTCATCTGCTCTGAATGCTGCTTGCTGGTTTCACAGAAGTTTGAATGTTTGAGAATGTGGTCTGTTTCAGGAAGGATCACCACAGCCCACAGCATACTGGCTCAGGACGTGTCATCAGGAACAACTTTCATCTTACATAAGACAGTTATAACCACACATAGAACATAGAAAAATACAGTGCAGTACAGGCCCTTCAGCCCTCGATGTTGCACCGATCCAAGCCCACCTAACCTACACTAGCCCACTATCCTCCATATGCCTATCCAATGCCCGTTTAAATGCCCATAAAGAGGGAGAGTGCACCACTGTTACTGATAGGGCATTCCATAAACTCACGATTTGCTGAGTAAAGAATCTACCCCTAACATCAGTCCTATACCTACCACCCCTTAATTTATAGCTATGCCCCCTCGTAATATTTGACACCATAAGTGGAAAAAGGTTCTCATGGTCAACCCTATCTAAACCCCTAATCATCTTGTACACCTCTATCAAGTCACCCCTAAACCTTCTTTTCTCCAATGAAAACAGCCCCAAGTGCCTCAGCCTTTCCTCATACGATCTTCCTACCACACCAGGCAACATCCTGGTAAACCTTCTTTGCACCCGTTCCAGTGCCTCCACATCCTTCCTATAGTATGGCGACCAAAACTGCACACAATACTCCAGATGCGGCTGCACCAGAGTCTTATACAACTGCAACATGACTTCTGGAACTCAATTCCTCTACCAATAAAAGCCAGTACGCCATATGCCTTCTTCACAGCACTATTTACCTGGGTGGCAACTTTCAGAGATCTGTGTACATGGACACCAAGATCCCACTGCTCATCCACACTACCAAGTATCCGACCATTAGCCCAGTACTCCATCTTCTTGTTACTCTGACCAAAGTGAATCACTTCACACTTACCTACATCTGATCATAGAACATAGAAAAGTACAGCACAGAGGCTGATGTTGTGCTGAAGATTATTCCTAATTTAAAATAAAAATAACATAGCCTACGCACCCCTTAATTCATTGCTGTCCATGTGCATGTCCAGTAGTCGCTTCAATGTCCCTAATGACTCTGCTTCCACCACCACCGCTGGCAACGCATTTCACGCATTCACTCTCTGCGTAAAGAATCTAACTCTGACATCTCCTCTTTACCTTCCTCCTAATATCTTAAAATTATGACCCCTCGTGCCAGTCAATCTTGCCCTGGGGAAAAGTCTCTGGCTATTGACTCTATCATTACCTTGTATACTTCAATCAGGTCACCTCTTTTCCTCCTTTCCTTCAGAGAGAAAAGTCCGAGTTTTTTCAACCTCTCTTCGTAAGGCAAGCCCTCCAGTCAAGGCAGCATCCTTGTGAACCTTCTTTGCAGCCTCTCCAAAGCCTCCGTGTCTTCCCTATAATAGGGTGACTAGAACTGAACACAATATTCCAAGTGTGGTCTCACCAGGGTCTTGAAGAGCTGCAGCAAAATCTCGCAGCTCTTAAACCCGATCCCCCTGTTAATGAAAGCCAAAACACCATGTGCTTTCTTAACAACCCTATCCACTTGGGTGGCAACTTTGAGGGATCTATGCACTTGAACACCAAGGTCCCTCTGTTCCTCCACACTGCCAAGAATCCTGTTTTTAATCCTATATTCAGCATTCAACTTCAAGCTTCCAAAATGCAACACTTCGCATTTATTCAGGTTGAACTCCATCTGCCATTTCTCAGCCCAGTTCTGCATCCTGTCTGGGTCACGCTGCAGCCTGCAATAGTCCTCGATACTATCAACGGCACGTCCAACCTTTGTGTCCTTGGCAAATTTACTAACCCACCCCTCAACCTCCTCATGCAAGTCATTTATAAAAACTACAAAGAGCAGAGGCCCAAGAACAGAAACCTACAGGACACCACTCACCATTGACCTCCAGGCAGAATACTTTCCATCTACAATCAATCTTTGCCTTCTGTCAGCCAAGCAATTCTGAATCCAGATAGCCAAATCTCGCTGTATCTCATACCTCCTGACTTTATGAACGAGCTTACGATGGGGAACCTTATTAAATGCCGTGCTGAAGTCTATATACATCCACTCTCGACCTTCGTTGACCTGTCTCATCACCTCCTCAAAGGACTCAATAAGATTTGTGAGGCATGACCTGCCCCTCACAAAACCATGCTGACTGCCTTTAACCACGCTATACTTTTCCAAATAGTCATAAATCCTGTCCCTCGGAATTCTTTCCAAAACCGACTGACCACAAACGTAAGACTGACTAGTCTGCAATTGCTAGAGATTTCCCTATTTCCCTTCTTGAAAAGAGGAACAACATTCGCCTCCCTCCAATTCTCCAGTATGACTCCAGTGGAGAGTGAAGAAGCAAAGATCTTCGCCAGTAGCTTAGCAACCTCCTTTCTCACTTCCCGGAGCAACCTAGGGTAAATCTGGTCTGACCCTGGGGACTTATCAATCTTAATGTTTGCCAAAATTTCCAGCACATCAACTTCATCAATCTTGATCTGTTCAAGCCTGTTTCCCAGCTCCTCAAAGTTCTCATTCACAACAAAGTCCCTTTCCTTGGTGAAAACCAAAGCAAAAAACTCTTTAGGGCTTCCCCTATCTGCTCAGACTCTATGTGCAAGTTCCCTCCGCTATCCCTCACCGGTCCTACCTTCTCCCTGATCATTCTCTTATTCCTCACATATGAGTAAAATGCCTTTGCCTAATCCTTCCTGCCAAGCCTTTTTCATGCCCCCTCCAGACTCTCCTCAGTCCATTTCTGAGCTCCTTTCTAGTAAGCTTGTAATCTTTTAAAGCTGTGCCAGATCTTTGCTTCCTCCACCTTACATAAGTTGCCTTTTTCCTTTTGATGTGAAGCTCCTCTGTTCTCATCATCCAAGGCTCCTTAATCTTACCCTTTCTTGCCTGTCTCAGAGGAACAAACTTGTGCATCACTTGCAACATCTGCTCCTTAAACATGTCTGTTGTGCCCTTTCTGTGGAACAATTACTCCCAATCTGTACTTCCCAAGTCCTGTCTGATAGCGTCATAATTTCCTTTTCCCCAATTAAATATCTTCCCTTGGTAACTGCTCCTTTCTTTCTCCAAGGCTATGGTAAATGTGAGGCAGTTGTGGTCACTGTCACCAAAGTGTTCTCCCACTGCGAGACCTGACACCTGTCCTGGTTCATTGCCAAGCACCAAATCCAAAATGGCCTCTCCCCTTGTCAGTCTGTCTACTTACTGAGTAAGGAAACCCTCCTGAACACACCTGACAAAAACGGCTCCATCCAAACCATCTGCACTAAGGAGGTTCCAGTCGATATTGGGAAAGTTGAAGTAACCCATAACATCAACCCCACTACATCTGCATTTTTCCAAAATTTGCCAGCCTATGAGTTCTTCAATCTCACTACTGCTATTAGGGGCTCTGTAGAAAACCCCCAATGAGATAGCTGCTCCGTTGCTATTCCTAACTTCCACCCATACTGAATCAGTAGACAAACCTTCCTCAAAAACCTTCCTTTCTGTAGCTGTGATGGCACAGATCAATAGAGAATCTGTCATTCTTCTTATAAGTGGGAAATATTAAATGTTCAGTGTTTATCTTTGTTTAAATCTTGTGTGTACACTTACTATTCTTTAACACTTTTTATTGAGAACAGAGCCTAAGTAGTTAGATGTAATTGTTCACTTGGCTAATAGGGGGCAATGTGGGACAAGTTTCTGATTTGGCTGTTCTCAACCCTGTCAACACCTTGTGATAAAACAATCATAAAATCAACAAAACTGAGCACAGCCACATGCAATGTGCAAATAATGGGTAAAAGGTTGATTCTAGTGTGCTTGTAATGCAGTCATAGTGTCCCTAGCTCTGAACCAGGAGTCATAGACTTAGACAGCACAGAAACAGAATCTTTGGTCCAACTCATCTACACCGACCAGATATTTTAAACCGACTTAGTCCCATTTGTCAGCATTGGCCCATATGCCTCTAAACTCTTCCTATTCATATACCCATCCAGACACCTTTAAAATATTGTAATTGTATCAGCCTCTGCCAGCTCCTCCAACAGTTCATTCCATACACTCACCACCCTCTGCGTGAAAATATTGTCCCTCAGGTCCGTTTTACATCTTTCCCCTCTCACGTTAAATTTACACCTTCTAGTTTTGGACTTCCCTACCCTTGGCTATTCACTCTATCAATGCCCCTCATGATTTTATAAACTTCTATAAGGTCACAGTCCCATCTGCTCCAGAATTCTGTAATAGCATTCCTGAACAGGTTGATTAGAAAATAAAACTAAAAATCAATTCTAGTGCACTGTAGTTTAATGGTATGTCCCTACCTATGAGCCCGAAGACCCAGGTTTAAGTTCCATCTGCTCCTGAAGTCTGTAATAACATTTTGGAACAACTTAATAAGAAACCATAAAATTTGATTTTATACCATCAAAGACTTTCCAGATTTCAGGTATCCACTGATACACTATCAACAAGACCACAGTAATTTTACTCATTTACGTCTCTAAATAAGATTTTATTTTTAACTCCAATTACTCAACGAAGAAATGTTAAACCTTCATTAATCGTTGATCAGACTGTAGTACGACGATTGTGTCTAACTCCAGACTTTAACATAGAAAGGATGTCCCACTCCTGGGCAGCTTTGTGGTAAACACAGGCGTCCCAGGAAGTCTCCATGTAAACAAAGTTAAAAATCACATAATACCAGGTTATAGTCCAACAAGTTTATTTGGAAACACTAGCTTTTGGAGTGCTGCTCCTTCATCAGGTGCTTCCAAATAAACCTGTTGGAGTATAACCTGGGTTCTAGAATTGATTTTTAGTTTTATTTTCTAATCAACCTGTTCAGGAATGCTATTACAGAATTCTGGAGCAGATGGGACTGTGACCTTATAGAAGTTTATAAATCATCCCTGGAAACACTGACCCTTCCGCATGCAGTCTCCCCGTAAATGCAGGCCTGCTCCTGGTCAGTCTCCTTTTAACTCAGGTCTGCTCCCAAGAAGTTTCCCATTGTATACAGGCCCGCTCTGGGCTGGGGGGGGGGGGGGGGGGGGAGGTCCCTGTAAATGTGACATAGGACAACATACACTGTCTCAATGTAAACGGTTAGGCTGTGTACACTGTCTCAGTGTGAGAGACTAGTCTGTATACACTGTCTCAGTGTGTGGGGCTAGACGGTGTGTGTGTGTGTGTGTGTGTGTGTGTGTGTGTGTGTGTGTGTGTGTACGCGCATGCGCATGCATATGTGCACACACAGGGTGTATGTGTGTGTAAGTGTGTGGGTTTGTAAAACACAAGAAATAATTGATTTCAGTCAATGATCAGGTGGATGTAGGGAAGATTATTCCTCTTCTAGGAGGATGAAGGACAAGGTGATGTTTAAAAATCAGCAATTGCCCATTTAAGGCAAAGATGAAGAGAAATATTTTCTGTCAAAGAGTCATGTGTGTTTGAAACTCTCTGCCTCAAATTGCAAGGGAAGCAGAGTCTTTAAATATTTTTAAGTCCGAGGTGGATAGAAGTTTGATAAGCAAGGTGGTGAGAGTTTGTGGAAATGTGGAATAATCAGGTCAACTGCGATCTTACTGAAAGGACGCAGGCCCAAGGTGATGAATTACTTACTCATCCTCCTTATTTTGCCTTAGTGACACTTCCTTGCCTTGGGTTCACAAGTGCTATATAGTTGACCCTGGAAGGTTGGGGAGAGTGAGAAGATACAATTTCATTTCATGGGTCACGGAGTTTCACTTCTAAGGTCATGGAGTTATAGACCAGTACAGCAGGAAACAGAGCCTTCGGTCCAACTCGTCCATCCAAACAGACATCCTAAATTAATCTAATCCCATTTGCTAGCATTTGGCCCATATCGCTCTAAACCCTTCCTATTCATATAACCATCTGGATGCCTTTTAAATGCTGTATTTGTACAAACTTCCACCTCCTCCTTTGGCATCATCTTCTGTGTGAAAAAGTTGCCCCTTAGGTCCATTTTAAATCTTTCCACTCTCACCTTAAAGCTATGCCTTCTAGTTTCGGACAGGCCAACCATGGGAAAAGACCAGGGCTGTTCACCCTATCCATGCCCCTCAAGATTTTATGAACCTCTATAAGGTCACCCCTCAGCCCCTGACATGCCAGAGAAAATAGCCCCAGCCTATTCAGCCTCTCCCTATAGCTCAAAACCTCCAAACCTGGCAGCATCCAGGTAAATCTTTTCTGAACTGTTAGAGTGGGTGATGTTGGAAATGGGGTCAAAAAGTATGGCGCTGGAAAGCAGTCAGTCAGGCAGCATTTGAGGAGCGGGTGAGTCGATGTTTTGGGCATAAGCCCTTCATCAGGAACGCACCACACTTTTCGATTCTGACTCTCCCAACATCTGCAGTCCTCACTTTCTCCTAGATGCAAGAAACGGCATTGGATCCCGTTCCTTATGGGATTCTATGTGGCCAGCCCAGCTGCAGCGTAGATAGGATTAGGATCCTTATGATGGACATGATTCTCTGTGTACCTGAGCGGGTTATACCTGCAGCCTGGTGAGGAACTAAAATCCCTGAACTGACAAATCCTCTCCCCCTGTATCCTGTTATGGAGATTAGGGAAAAGGATGAGAAAATCCCAGGAATATTAATGCATGAAATTCCAAAGTTCCCAGAACAAAGTAATTTCCTAAACTGGCAGGATTGCCACCAGACACAGAAAGAACCAGCGACACCCAGTGGTGGCAGTGCTTGGCTGCAGTCACTCAGACTGGGAGTTTAACCTGAACATAATGCCAGAGAGCTGGGGTAGAGGGAGAGGGGATGGATCCTGATACATCACAGGGTGAAGGGCAGACAAAGGGTAAGGAGCAAATGGCGTTCATTACAAGAGGGTCTCAACTCAGAAGTAATTATACTTTGGTAAGGTTGCAACTGGAGTTTTGTGCATTTTGGGTCTCCTCGTATAAGAAAGGGTACACTTGCAGTGGAGGTTCACTCAGCTGATACCAGGGATACAATGTTAAAAATCACAATACCAGGTTATAGTCCAACAGGCTTAATTGGAAGCACTAGCTTTCGGAGAGTCGCTCCTTCATCAGGTGGTTGTGCTGGTGCTTCCAATTAAACCTGTTGGACTATAACCTGGTGTTGTGTGAGTTTTAACTTTGTACACCCCAGACCAACACCGGCATCTCCAAATCATGGATTCCAGGGATGGCAGACCTGTCCAGTGAGGAGAGATTGGTTTGACTTGGCCTGTATTCACTGGAGTTGAGAAGGATAGCCATGGACTAAGGAGTGGCAAATGGAGTTTAATTTAGATAAATGCAAGGTGCTGCATTTTGGAAAGGTAAATCAGGGCAGGATTTATACACTTAATGGTGAGGTCCTAGGGAGTGTTGCTGAATGAAGAGACCTTGGAGAGCAGATTCATAGTTCCTTGAAAGTGGAATTGCAGGTAGAGAGGATAGAGAAGCAGGTGTTTGGTATGCTTGCCTTTATTGGTTAGTGCAATTAGTATAGCAGTTGGGAGGTGATGTTGCGGCTGTACAGTACATGGTGCAGTTACTTTTGGAGTATTGCATGCAATTGTTGTCCCCCACTGACAGAAAGGATATTGTGAAACTTGCAAGTATTCAGAAAAGATTTAGGAGAATGTTGCCAGGTTTGGAAGATTTGAGCTATATGGTGAGGCTGAATAGCTGGGGTTATTTTTCCTGGAGATTCAGAGGCTGAGGGTTTAGGAAGTCATGAGGGGCATGGATAGGGTGAGTAATCAAGATCTTTTCCCAGGGTGGGGGAGTCCAAAGCTAGAGGACAAAACTTTAAAGTTAGAGGGGAAAGATATAAAAGGGGCAACTTTTCACGCAAAGGGTGATGTGTGTATAGAATGAGCTGCCAGATGATGTGTTGGAGGCTAGTATGAATACAACATTTTAAAGGCATTTGGATGGTTATATGAATAGGAAGGGTTTAGAGGCATATGGGCCAAGGGCTGGAAAATGGGACTAGATTTATATAGGATATATGGTCATCATGGATGTATTTTACCAAAGAATCTGTTTCCATGCTGTATATCTCTATGACTTTAAGAGATCAGATTGAAATGTACAGAATTCTAACAGGGCTGGACAGATGAGATGCAGGGAGGATGTTTTCCCTTATTGTGGAGTCTAGAACCAGGGGACACAGTCTTAGGATAGAGGATAGACCACTTAGGACTGGGATGAAGAAACATTTCTTCACTCAGAGGGGTAGTGAACCTGTGGAATTCTCCACGACACAAAGCTGTGGAGGCAGTCACTGGATAGACTAAAAAAAATAGGTAAATGCTTATGCTTATCTTCTAAAAGCATCAAGCCTTCTGCCTGCTATACCCCCACCCCCTCCTCTCCACCTCCTATCCACCTTCCTCTCCACCCATCCCCTCCTGACCCCCATCCCTCACCTTCTATCCACCCATGCTCTCCTATCCAATCATCCCCACCAATTGCCCACCCCTCCTATCCCTCATCTCCTCCTAACTGCCATCCCCTCCAGTCCATCCCTCTCTTCCGATTCCCCCACCCCTCCATTACATCCTATATTTCCTCCTATCCATCTTCCATTCCTCCACTATCCTCCCTCCATCCTCTCCTATCCCCCACCTGTCAATTTTCTTCCTGCATTCCTCCTCCTATCCCCCTCCCATTCCCTCCTCTTATATCCTTCCCACCTCCATTGTCCCTTCTAATCCCTCCGATCCCTCTCTATTCCCTTCATCGCTGTTATTCGCCCTCTCGATCCCCATTGTATTCTCCTTCCTATTCCCCTCCTATTTCTCCTCTCTAATCCCTCCATTCTTCTCCCATTTCCCCTGTCAATCCTGTCCATCCTCTCTTGCTTCTATTCCCCCTGCCATTTCACTCCTACCTCCCTTCCATATCCTCCTCCTAGTCCCTATATTATCTCCCTCTGTTCGTCCACTCCAACCCCATGCTGTCCCCTTTCCCCTATTCCGCTTCCTGGTTGCTGTCAATGTAACTTTCTGGATGACAGCCTCTGATTGGCTGTTGATGATGTCACCATCACTACTGACTCCCCAGGTCCTAGTCACTGCACCCCCCAACTTTCTGCACTACATCACCTGACATTTCCCCCCTACCCCCACACATATACCGCCCAACCCTCATATTAGATTAGATTAGATTACTACAATGTGGAAAAAGGCCCTTGGGCCCAACAAGTCCACACCGACCCGCCGAAGCGCAACCCACCCATACCCCTACATTTACCCCTTACCTAACACTACGGGCAATTTAGCATGGCCAATTCACCTGGCCCGCACATCTTTGGACTGTGGGAGGAAACCGGAGCACCCGGAGGAAACCCACGCAGACACGGGGAGAACGTGCAAACTCCACACAGTCAGTCGCCTGAGTTGGGAATTGAACCCGGGTCTCAGGCGCTGTGAGACAGCAGTGCTAACCACTGTGCCACCGTGCAGCCCACACATGTATGTATCTCCACACATACACTCTCCCACCCTCCAACACCTTCCTCACCCTCCAACACCTTCCCCACCCAAACACCTGCCAACACACACACATTTCCCCACCCACAAACCCCCCTACAAATACAGTCCCAGCACCGCACTACATCCCCCACACGCACACACATTATCCGCCCATTACACACTATTACATAATACACCTACACACACACACATTCTCCACCCTCACACCCTCCCACACACACACTCACATTCCCCCCATCACACACAACCCCCACGCTCCCCCTTCCCACACACACACACACACACACGTCACTCCTAACAGATATATCCCCCTGTCACCCCCCAGCTGACTGCAGATCCTTGTCCCTGCCGTCCCCCTAGCCCAGGCAGCCCCATCCCCAGCTCCTCCCGCTACCTCTGTCTCTGTTTTTGCACAAGAGGCCGCCCGGGTACATTCCAGGGGGATTTGCATTGAGCTGCCGCCTCAGAGGAGCGGGGGCTGGGAATGTTGCTGTGAGTCAGTCACTGCTGCAATGAGCCGGGGATTGCTGTGTGTCTGCATCAGTCAGTCTTCATTGTGCATTCATCCTGCCGCCTGGCTCTGCTCCCCCACCCCCAGCCCCCCGCAACCCTTACTCCTCCTCCCTCCCTCCCTCTGTCTCTCTCTCTCTGCTCTCTGCAATCTCCAATGCCTCCTTCTCTCTTTGATGAACGGCTGGTGGTTCAGGTACTGCAAAGGCCCCGGACACTGGCACTGCATCTCAACAAGACAGCACGTGTGGGGAGGACCCATCTGTCCCCCAGCCTGGACAGCCCTGAGATTACAGACCAGGTTCTGGGGCTGAAGAAGGCAAAGGCACTGGCTGAGAGCAGCAGGCAGTTCGGCCCAAAGTCAGTGGATAGCCCTCCACTGGATATTAGGGTCTCTGTGGGCCTGCCCCCACAAGACGTGGACAGCTTGCAGCTCTCCTTCAGGTCCCTGAGGAAGGCTTCCTTGGTTGGTCAGCAGCCCGGCCTCAGGGAGAGGGACAGTCCTTTGGAGGAGAGGCACGGGGCATCCCAAGCGCGTGGGGGTGCCTGCCTGCCTAGTCCCATGCCGTCCTGCCTCAGCGCCATGAAGCCTCTGAGGGGAAGCTGCTGGGGCTGCTGGAAGTTGGTGAGCCGTGATGAGCCGGTCTCCAGTTCCTGCCTGTCATGCAGAGGTGGCCTCAGGACCCTGGGATGTGGGTCGGCTCTCCGGAGAGTGGGCTGCTTGCCAAGCCTGCGGGCCATCAGCTGCCTCACCTGCGACCCCTCCCTAAGGTCTGTCAGCTCCTCCTGCAGTTTCTGCAGCAGTGACCCCATAGTGACCTTCAACCCCCGGGGCTCCAAGGCCAGCAAGGTGGAGGAGGCAGATGACAAGAAGGAGGAGGATGACTACAATGCCCACACCATCTGGCCAGAAGAGCTGGCCAAGAAGATGGGCAGCACCAAGGTCCAGCAGCAATCGGCTGTTATCCTGGACTGTCGCAATCTGGTGGAATTCACAAAGAGCCAACTGCAGGGTGCCATGAGGATCGGCTGGTCAGAGGGTCCAGGGAGGGGTGTGCCCGACCACGGGGGGCTGACCGTTTTTGATCTCCTCTCCAAAAACCAAGAGGCCAAGCCGCCGTGCGGAACAGCCTGGCACCAGCAGGCCAGCAGCTCCAAGCCAAGAGTCCGGAATCCCAGCAGATCCCTCACTCCACAGTCTCTCCACTTGATCCTGGATTCAATCCACAGGGAGGACCGGGACGGGCGAGGTAAGGATTGTGCAGTCAGTCTTAATTTCTACTGAGTTCTTGTGTATGTTTATGAGATGTTCTGCACTGTCTTGTTGGATGGAGGGGGAGGGTGTGTGTGCCTGAGAGAGAGAGTGTGTGTGCGTGTGTATACACATATTCATTCATGTTATTAAGAAGGCAAATAGAAAAGTGTCCTTCATTGCTAGAGGATGAAGTTTAAAAACAGGAAAGTTATGTTGCAGCTGTGTAGGGTGCTGGTGAGGCCACACCTGGAATACTGTGTACAGTTTCAGTCTCCTTACTTGAGAAAGGATTACAGTAGTGGGACTGGAGGAGGTTTGCTAGATTAATTCTGGAATTGTAAGGGTTGGCTTATGAGGACAGATTAAGTAGACTGTGACTATACTTATTGGAATTTAGAAGAATGCGGGGGGGGGGTTCTTATAGAAACATATAAAATTATGAAGGGAATAGATACGATAGAAGCAGGGAGGTTGTTTCTACTGGCAGGTGAAACTAGACCTAGGGGCATAGCCTCAAAATAAGACAAAGCAGATTTCAAATTGAGTTAAGGAGGAACTTCTTCATCCAAAGCGTTATGAATCTATGGAATTCCAGTGAAGCAGTAGAGACTACCGCGTTGAATATTTTTCAAGCGAAATAGATTTTTGAACAGTAAATTGAAAAATTGGAAGTGTAGTGGATAGCCAAGAAGGTAACCTCAGAGTACAACACGATCTTGATCAGATGGGCCAAGGAGTGGCAGGTGGAGTTTAGTTCAGATAAATGTGAGGTGCGGCATTTTGAAAAGGAAATCAGAGCAGGACTTATACACTTAATGGTAAGGTCCTGGGGAGTGGTGTTGAACAGAGACCGTTGGTGCAGGTTCATAGTTCCTTAAAAGTGGGGTTGCAGGTGATAGTGAAGAAGGCATTTGATTTGCTTACCTTTATTGGTTAGTGCATTGAGTATAGGAGTTGGGAGGTCATGTACAGGACATTGGTTTGGCCACGTTTGGAATGTTGCATGCAATTCTTGTCTCCCTTCGAAAGGAAGGATGTTGTGAAACCTGAGAAGGTTCAGAAAAGATTTACAAGGATGTTGCCAGGACTGGAAGGTTTGAGGTATAGGGAAAGGCTGAATAGGCTAGGTCTATTTTCCCTGGAGTGACAGAGGCTGAGGTGTGACCTTACAGAGGTTTATAAAACCATGAGGGCCATGGATAAGGTAAATAGGCAAGATCTTTTCCCCTGGATGGGAGAGTCCAAAACTAAAGGACATAGGCTTAATGTGAGAGGGGAAAGATTTAAAAAGGACCAAACGGGCAACTTTTTCACGCAGAGGGTGGTGCATGTATGGATTATGCTGACAGAGGAAGAGGTGGAGGCTGGTGCGATAACAACATTTGAAAGGTATCCCGATGGTGTCACGAACAAGAAGGATTTAGAGGGATATGAGCTAAAATGCTGGCAAATGGGACTAGATTTATAGAGGATACCTGGTCAATATGGATGAGTTGGACCGAAGGGTCTGTTTCTGTTCTGTATATGTCTATGACTCTAAAGGAATTAAGGGTTGTGGTGAGGGGTGGGTAAGTGGAGACCTGAGTCCACACAAAGATCGGCTATGATTTTATTGAATGGTGGAGCTGACTAATAGCCAAATGGCCTAACCCTGCTCCTTTTTTTTTATGTTTTTGTGTATTTAACTGTGTGTGTGTGTGTGTGTGTGTGTGTGTGTGTGTGTGTGTGTGTCTATAGCTATGTGCGTATGTTACTATGTATGTGTGAATGTATATTGTGTTCGATTGTATGTATGTATGCATTGTGTGTGAGAGAGAGAGAGAGCGCGTGCGCTTGATGAGTGTTTGTGTGTGTTTGTGCATGTGTGTTTACATGTGTGAGGGCGTGTGTGTGTGTATGCGTTTGTAAGAGTGTGTGTGAGAGAGAGATACTGTGTATGGGGTGGCAGGGCTCTGCTACAGCTCAGGACAGATTGCTGTCCACTCCAACTGCCCATCCCAGACAACAAGGACATGAATCTACCACCCCTTTCTCCCCAGTGTGTGATTAAAGAACACATCAGGGATTAGCAGACCTCGTACTTGGTTCTTATTTCATAAGACACTATCCATTCCCAACATCAGGATAAGAGAAATTGCCATCTGGATACTGGAGCTAATCCCTGGTGGGCCTATTCTCCAAACCCAGCCCCCTTCTCAATTCTGAATGTTGTAAATATGTGAGACCGATGCCAGAACCAAATTGAGCACACCTTTCCCCTCCTCAACCATTCCTGAGACTGCCCTCCACTATCTACTAACCCATCCTCCCCCATGCTTTTGGATTTTTCAGAAAAACAGGCAGGAAGGGATGGGTAGTGGACTGGTTTGTTAATATAAGATGGAATCAGTACATTAGCAAGAAATTATCTTGGATCAGAAATGTAAAATTCATAATGGTGAGGTAAGAAATAAAGAGGGGAAGAAGACCCTCATGGGCGTAGTCTGTAATCCCCCTGAAAGTAGCTATACTGCAGATGAGAGAATAAATCAGGAAATAATGAGGGCCTGTAACAAAGGCAGCACTTAATCTTCATGTAGGTTGGGAACATCAAATTGCAGAGGTAGCCATAACAAAAAATTTAGAGTGTATTCAGGGTGATTTCTCAGAACTATGTGTTGTGGATCCAACCAGGATAAGATTATTTTGGAGATGGTAACATGTAATGAGGCACAGTTGGTAAGTGATGCCAGGGTACAAAATTCCCCAATGAAACAATGATCATAACGTGCTAGAAGTTTGCACTGAGTTTCAGAGAGAGAAACCTGGGCCAGGAGCAACTGTGTCAAACTTAAGACAGTTGATGAAAAATGTTTAAAGAAGTGGTTCTGGACTTACAACAAAGATATTCCCGGAGAGGAAGAAGGATTCTGCGAAGGGGATAAACTGGCATGGTTAACCAGGGAAATTTAAAGATAGCATCAAATTGAAATTAAAAAACTTGCCAAGACTGACTGTAAGACAAAGGATTGAGAAAGTTTTATAAAGTAACAAAATGTGACCAAAAATTTGAAAAAGAGGGAGAAAACAAACTGTGAGATTAAACTAACAAGTAAAATAAAAAAGGATAGTAGATTTTTAATCTTTAAATTATAAAAGGGACAAAGTGAACATAAACCATTTCAGAACAGAAATGCGGAGACATTTCTTCAGCCAGAGGGTGGTGGGCCTGTGGAATTCATTGCCACGGAGTGCAGTGGAGGCCGGGACGCTAAATGTCTTCAAGGCCGAGATTTATAGATTCTTGTTGTCTCGAGGAATTAAGGGCTACGGGGAGAACGCTGGTAAGTGGAGTTGAAATGCCAATCAGCCATGATTGAATGGCGGAGTGGACTCGATGGGCCAAATGGCCTTACTTCCACTCCTATGTCTTAACCCCTCAGAGAATAAGACTGAGGGGATAGTAATGGGGAACCAGGAAATTGCAGCGGGGTTGAATAAATATTTTGTATCAGTCTTCACTGTAGAAGACATTAGAAAACATTTCTAGGGTTCTTGTGGTTCAGTGGTAGTGTCCCTATGTTTGAACCAGGAGGCCCATGTTCAAGTCCCACTTGCTCCAGAGGTGTTTGATTACATCTCTGAATAGAAAATATCTAGAAGACATTAGTGGCATTCCAAAAATATTAAATAATCAAGGGACAAAAGGAGAAGAGGAGATAAATGCAATAACTATTACTGTAGAAAACATACCAGGGAAACTAATCAGGGTGAAGGCTGATAGGTACCTGGATCTGAGAAGGTGCATCCTAAGATATTAAAGGAAATAGCTACAGAAATAGTGGATGCACTGGTCATAATCTTCTGAGAATCCTTAGATTCTGAAAAAGTCCCCAAGGTTGAAAAAGCGCCAGGATTCATTTGGTGAATCTCTTGTTGCAGATAATAAGTTTCACGCTTTGTCCCAATCCTGGGGGTACTTGTTTACAATATGATTTACTCCTGTTTTCGAGAATCTGATGCTATCTCTCCAAAGTTCCCTGTGTTTGTGGATGATACACAGTCAGCTTCAACTGTTTTCTACCCAAACTGCTGATGGTGTCCAGGAAAACGTTCAACATAAAGTTCAAACCCTGATCAGATTTTTCCTCAGTTGGTAGTCCACAACAAGTAAAAAACACATTTAAACTTTTCACAATTACCCAAGCTCTAGTTGTCCTTAAAGGAAGAGTTTCTGGAAATCAGGTTCTCATGTCCATAACTGTGAGAATATACTAATGACCTGCTTTTGTTTTTGATAATGGTCCTACACAATCTACTCTGTGCATAGTTCTGGTCGCCCTATTACAGGAAGGATGTGGAAGCATTGGAAAAGGTGCAGAGGAGATTTACCAAGGTGTTACCTGGTCTGGAGCAAAGGTCTTATGAGGAAAGGCTGAGTGACTTGGCTGTGTTCTCATTGGAGAAAAGAAGGCTAAGAGGGGATTTAATAGAGACATACAAGATGATCAGAGGATTAGATAGGATGGACAGTGAGAGTCTTTTTCCTAGGATGATGATGTTGGCTTGTATGAGGGAACATAGGGTGGCACAGTGGCTCAGTGATTAGCACTGCTGCCTCACAGCACCAAGGTCCCAGGTTCAATTCCAGCCTCGGACAACTGTCTGTGTGGAGTTTGTACATTCTCCCCGTGTGTGCGTGAGTTTCCTCTGGGTGCTCCAGTTTCCTCCCTCAGTCCAAAGACCTGCAGGTCAGGTGAATTGACCATGCTAAATTACCCATAGTGTTAGGTGCATTTGTCAGAAGGAAATGGGTCTGGGTGGGTTACTCTTCGGAGGGTCAGTGTGGATTTGTTGGCCTGTTTCTACACTGTAGGGAATCTAATCTAATTATTGCAAATTGAGGGGTGATAGATTTAAGACAGATGTCAGAGGCAGGTGCTTTACTCAGAGTGGTAAGGGCGTGGAATGCCTTACCTGCTAATGTAGTTAATTCAGCCACATTACGGGCATTTAAACAGTCCTTGGATAAGCACATGGATAATGATGGGATAGTGTAGGGTGAGAGAGATTAGATGGGTTTGATTATTTCACAGGTCGGCACAATATCAAGAGCTGAAGGGCCTATTCTGCGGTGTATTGAGACTTTGGAGTGCAGCTTCATAGCTTCTTGAAAGTGGAGTCACAGGTAGATAGGATAGTGAAGAAGGCGTTTGGTATGCTTTCCTTTATTGGTCAGAGTATTGAGTACAGGAGTTGGGAGGTCATGTTGCAGCTGTACAGGCCATTGGTTCGGCCACTGTTGGAATATTGTGTGCAATTCTGGTCTCCTTCCTATCAGAAAGATATTGTGAAACTTGAAAGGGTTCAGAAAAGATTTACAAGGATGTTGCCAGGGTTGGAGGATTTGAGCTATAGGGAGAGGCTGAACAGGCTGGGGCTGTTTTCCCAGGAGGGTTGGAGGCTGAGGGGTGATCTTAGAGGTTTACAAAATTATGAGGGGCATGGTTAGGGTAAATAGGCAAAGTCTTTTCCCTGGGGTCAGGGAGTCCAGAACTAGAGGGCATAGGTTTAAGATGAGAGGAGAAAGATATAAAAGAGACCTAAGGGGCAACTTTTTCACACAGAAGTTGGTACGTGTATGGAATGAGCTGCCAGAGGAAATGGTGCAGGCTGGTACAATTGCAACATTTAAGAGGCGTTTGGATGGGTATATGAATAGGAAGGGTTTGGGGATATGGGCTGGGTGCTGGCAGGTGGGACTAGATTAGGTTGGGATGTCTGGGCGGGTTGGACTGAAGTGTCTGTTTCCATGCTGTACATCTCTGTGACTCTGTGAGTACATAGAACATAGAGTCATAGCTGACTGAATGCTCACTCAAAACTGGTTTGGCTCTCAAAGGAGCTGGTTTAATTACATATGGAGTGATTTCCTACCACAGGGTTTACAGAATGGATCAAATCTTTATGAAGTTCTGAACAAATAAAATACCTGGCTATTAATGCCAGCGTTTTCCATATTCCTTCATCTTCTGACTTTGGAATTTCATAAGAAGCACTCTACAATATCCAGGTGGTACCACTACTCAATAAACAGTCGTCCATTCTTCCTTCTGTTTTTAGCAGCAGAGGGATCTGTAACCCAGTGGACACAGATTGAGGATGATCAGGAAAAGATTCTGAGGGTAAGTGATGAGAGATTTTGATTCTGAGGGAAATGCATTGTGATATTCTCTCTGCTCTGTTTTTCCAGAACCTGGGTATGAGAAGGAGGGTACCGCGCCCAGCTCTGCGTCAATGAGGCCACGGGATGAAGGGAACGAGGTGTTCGAAGGATCATATGGAGAATGTGAAGGCGCACTCCCCTTGACCCCTGACATTGAAAATGCTGAGCTGAGCCCCATCCTGCCATTCCTGTACCTGGGGAATGAGCGTGATGCCCAGGACCTGGTCAGGCTGCGCCAGTTAAATGTGGGATATGTCATCAATGTCACCACCCATCTTCCCCTGTACCATGCACAGACTGGCACTGTACATTACAAGAGGCTGCCAGCAACTGACAACAGCAAACAGAACCTCCGTCAGTACTTCGAGGAGGCTTTCGAATTCATCGGTGAGTGCAGAAGGCAATACACAGCTCTCTGTCTCACTGTGCTCTGTCACACTGCACATGGTCTCATTGCACATTGTCCTAATGTGCTCTGTCTCACTGTGCTCTGTCTCACTGTGCTCTGTCTCACCGCGCTCTGTCCGTCCGCGCTCTGTCCATCCGCGCTCTGTCTCGCCGCGCTCAGTCCCGCCGCGCTCTGTCACACTGCACATTGTCTCACCGCTCACTGTCTCACTGTGCTCTGTCACACTGCATACTGTCCCATTGCACAATCCTACTGCACTCTGCCACACTGCAACAGTCTTACTGCACTTTGCCACATTGCACACTGTCCCATCACACAGTCCTGCTGCGGACTGTCTCGCTGCGCACTGTCCCTCCGCTCACTGTCTCACTGCGCTCTGCCACACTGCACACTGTCCCATCGCACAGTCCTGCTGCGCTCTGTCACACGCATACTGTCTCGCTGCACACTGTCTCGCTGCACTCTGTCACATGCACACTGTCTCACTGCACACTGTCCCACTGGCCTCCACATTTTGTACAGTCTAGATACGGTCCTTTATTGGCTGAGGGTTGCATTGAAGGAAAACTTTGTGACATTTCTCAAGCTGGTTGTGATTGGGCCTTTTGCTGTGTTTTTTTGTTTTTAGAGGAAGCCCACCAATGCGGCAAGGGTGTTCTAATCCACTGCCAGGCAGGAGTCTCCCGTTCTGCCACCCTGGTCATTGCCTACCTGATGAAGCACACGCTGATGACTATGACAGATGCCTACAAATATGTAAAGGGCAAACGACCCATCATCTCCCCCAACCTCAACTTCATGGGGCAACTGCTGGAGTTTGAAATGGACCTGAACAAGGGGCTCACGCCCCGTATTCTCACACCAAAACTTAGTGGACTCGAGACCGAGGTGTAAGTATCCCCCACACCTATCCTCCACAACATCCCCACCGTAGACCCCAACAAATTCCGGGGCTGAGCAATGAACCTTAACTGGAGGCAAAACTGTCTCTCCCTCACTCTCTGTCCAACATGGATAAACAACCACATCCCATTTCAAAGGAAACTCCTCCGTCTCCTGTTCCAGCCGCAACACTGCGACCAGAATCTGAGAATTATTCATCTGAGCTCGGGCTGGTCAAGGGAGAACTCCCGGCTGGATTTGATTAATTGGGAGCTGGTTGAGTGAAAGAGTCATTTTATTTCATATGGGGTTCCCTTGGACTTGACTGGGGATGGGGTTTTGTTGGAGTTATGGGTGGGAAGGTGAGGGTTAGGAATGAGATCTTTCTATTGAGACAATTACTGTGAAACTGATCAAACTGAGCCAATGTCTTCCCCAGAGGTGCGCCTGTATGTGTGGACATTGCCTGCTGGACAGGGTACAGTGGCATTGCAACCAGATATCTGTAACCTGCACTGCCTTCCTTTGTCTTCCCCAGGGTGATGTGCCATTGGTGCCCTTACCCATCCCTGAAGTTACTCCCTCGACTGCTGCTTTGGTGCTAGGCTCCCTCCAAATAATTTTTTTCTGAAGCTCCAATATACATGCCCTAACAAGGTCCCCATATCAGCAAGCAGTAAACTCCCCATATCAGCAAGCAGTAAACTTCACTGTGGACTAATGTGACTTGGACCCCTGTGAGTGGGGGAGTGGGACCCTCACAATTGGGGAATTGGACCCTGACAATGGGGGAGTGGGATCATGATCAGTGGTGGATCTGGGACCTTGACAATGGGGAAACTGAGACCCTGACAATGGAGGAATGGGTCCCTGACAATGGGGGAATGGAAATGCGACCACTGGGGGAGTGGGTCCATCACCAGTGGTGCACTTGGACTCTCACCATTGAGGAATTGGAAGCCTCCCATGCTCAGGACAATGTAGTGGGGGGGGGGGGTCAGATGTCCCAGTGACATTGGTTGCCAGTAGCCCTGAGCATCTCTGCCCTCAGCTTCTGTCTGATTTTTCTCTGTCACCTCACATCACTATGCAGTGACTCAGGAGTGAGACATAGCAGTGGTTTGGCCTTATATGTTGTGTATATTGTACTAACATTAATATCCTCGTGAGATTCTGTTCATTTCTTTTTTCACACTGAGCTTCCTGTGAACAGACAGATTACCTGGTTCTCACTCCATCCTCAGACCCAGGGCTATCTGTCAGCACAAACAGCACCTCAACCATTACCATTGGGCACAAGGAATCGTTGCAGACATCTCCGGATGATTCCTGTCCCAGGAAACATGGTAAAAACAGACAAACTGTTGAAGCATTTTATATTGCAATCATCAGGATACAATTGCAAGAATGCCAAATGTCAACAGGAAAAATGATTTATACTGTATGAAATGTAGGAAACTGATTGGTTGGCAAGTGGATTCTATTTAGTTGAAACTTCTACAGTACATTTCATTTTCAGCCAATACAGAGATTCTATCAAGATCAAGGGTCTGTTTCTCCTGGGAGTGCATGATGGGGGGGACAGTGTAGAGGGAGCTTCACTCTGTATCCAACCCCATGCTGTCCCTGTCCTGGGAGTGTTTGATGCGGAATATTGTAGAGGGAGCTTTACACTGTATCTAATCCTGTGAACTCCTTCCTGGGAGTTTTTGAGGCAGTATTTTGCACTAGTTGCCATTATTCTTCTGACTGTGTGGAACCAGACTGCTGGGGTTCATCACGAATGCAATTATTCTAACTCCCCCATGGGTCTGAGCTGCTAGTGCCGAGTGGGATGCTTGTCATTGAGTGACGTTAACTCAGATGATGTGTAACCCAGGCTGAGTGAGCACAATGTCATGGAGCCCGGGTCTGTGTGACACTGCCCACCAATGCCATGATCTACCTCCTCTTCCCCACTTAGGCATCAAGTCACAAGGTGAAGCTGCTCCCAATCATTTACCTCACACTGGAGGTCAAAGGTGAAACCATGACCTTCGCCTGTAGGTCGTGTATCTGTCTCTGTGTTAATCTGTTGTCCTATGTATTTATTTATTTGTACAGTTTTGGTGTGAAGTCTCCATCTTGCTGATTTATTAAAATTCCATTTTTAAACACACTTTTGGGAATTTGTCTTTTTCTGGATCTCCCATTTCCTAACGCTCGAGGTGGGGGGATTGCAAGGGGAAGTGACAGTGTTAAAAATTGATAATATTGAGAGTATTGTGAACAGTTTTGGACCACATACCTCAGGAAGGATGTACTGGCCCTGGAGTGGGTGGGTCCAGAGGAGGTTCACGAGAATGATCCCAGGAATGAAAAGCTGAACATATGAGGAACATTTGAAGGTTCTGGCTCTATACTCCATGAAAATTAGAAGGATGAGCAGGGATCTAATTGAAACATACAGAATACTGAATAGCCTTGACAGAGTGGATGTTAGGAAAATTTTTCCATTGATAGGAAAGACTAGGACCTAACAGCATAGCCTTAGAGTAAAAGGAAGCCCCTTTACAATGGAGATGAAGAGAAACATCTTCAGCCAGCGAGTGGTGAATCTATGGAATTCAATCACACAAGGCTGCAGAGATCAGATCATTCGATATGTTTAAGTCAGAGATAGATAGATAGGTTCTTGAGTATCAAGAGCAGACTTAGAGTCATAGAGATGTACAGCATGGAAACAGACCCATCGGTCCAACCCGTCCATGCCATCCAGATATCCCAACCCAATCTAGTCCCACCTGCCAGCAACCGGCCCACATCCCTCCAAACCCTACCTATTCATATACCCATCCAAATGCCTTTTAAATGTTGCAATTGTACCAGCCTCCACCACTTCCTCGGGCAGCTCATTCCATATACATACTACCCTCTGAGTGAAAAAATTGCCCCTTAGGTTCATTTCATATCTTTCCCCTCTCACCCTAACCCTATGCCCTCTAGTTCTGGACTCCTGATCCCAGGGAAAAGACTTTGTCTATTTATCCTATCCATGCCCCTCATAATTTTGTAAATCTCTATAAGGTCACCCCTCAGTCTCTGACGCTCCAGGGAAAACAGCCTCAGCCTGTTCAGCCTCTCCCTATAGCTCAAATCCTCAAACCCTGGCAACATCCTTGTAAATCTTATCTGAACCCTTTCAAGTTTCACAACATCTTTCCGATAGGAGGGAAACCAGAATTGCATACAATATTCCAACAAGTGGCCTAACCAATGTCCTGTACAGCCGTACAGGACAGAGACTGACAGAGTGAGGGAGTGAGTGATAGAGTGAGTGAGAGTCAGTTAGGGAGAGTGAGACATTGAGTGAGAGTCAGTGAGGGAGACAGAGAATGAGTGAGGGAGAGTCAGTGAGGGGGTAGGGAGTCAGTGAGGAAGAGAGGAGAAGTAAGGGACAGTCAGTGACGGACAGACAGTGACGGTGAGTGAACGAGTCAGAGTGATTGAGGGGGAAAGATGGAGGGAGGGATAATAAGTGAGGAAGGGAGGAGGAGTGAGTGAGGGAGGGAGAGTGACTGAGTGTGAAAGAGAGAGCGGGAGTGAAGGAGAATGAGTGAGGAAGGAAGGGAGGGAGGAAGAGTGAATGAGGGAGGGACTGAGAATCAGTGAAGGAGGTACTGAGAGTCAGTGAGGGAGGGAAGGCGATCTGTCATTGTGGGGCCTGGCTTCTGTTGTTTGCCTGACCTTGTACATTGCTGTGAACAGTGTTTTGCTGCAGTGCTGATGAGCTCACGTCACCAGGGATCTGTGCGTTCTCACTGCCTCTGCCAGATGTCTGGGCTTTGATAAAGACAATCTGCAACCCCTCGGGAAAGAATCAGCTCAGTCTCCCTGAGCCCGCAGAGGCCTCATTCCCTGAAAATCAAACAGGTTCAGAGTCGGCGGCATTTCCCAGGAGCTTTCAGCCTCCTTTTGTCTAGACTCAGCGCTCAACCTCCTCTGTCTGGAGCCCTGCACCTCCTTTGTATGGTCTACCCTGGGCCCTCAGTCAGTCCTATCCAGGGGCACCCTCTCTGTCCTATACTGGAGCCCTCTGTCTTTCCTAGACTGGACCACCCCGCCTGTCCTACCCTGAGGCCCCGTGTCTGTCCTACCTTGGAGCTCACCTCTTCCTTTTTATTTAATTATTGGCTTGGAGGAAGGGAGGACTGCAGATGCTGGAGACCAGAGTCGAAATTGTGACGCTGGAAAAGCAAAGCAGGTCAGGCAACATCTGAACTGCAGGAGAGTCGACGTTTTGGATATAAGGCTCAGCTTAGTATTATTGTCCAACTCTACCTTGGAGTTCTCTGCCTTCACTGTCCAGGATATCTGTTTCCTCAACTGAGCACCCTCCACTCCCCCACCCTCAAGCTGTCTGTCATCTGTCCCTGAATCTCTCTATCTCCACTGTCCAAACAGATGAACCAGGAGCAGGACAAGCTCATTCGGCCCATTGAGTTACTACACCATTCAATATGTCCATGGCTGATCCTCAATCTCAACATCATGTTCCCACTTTCTACCAAAACCTTTGATGCCTTTAAAACATACCATTTATCCTTCTCTTTCTTGAAGTGACTTGATGTCCAGAACCCAAAGAGAGAAAATTCTGGAAAATCTCAGCAGGTCTGGCAGCATCTTTAAGGAGAGTAAAGAGCTGATGTTTCAAGTCTAACTGACCCTTTGTCAAAGCTGTCCAAAGCTTTGACAAAGGGTCAGTTAGACTTGAAACGTCAGCTCTTTACTCTCCTACAGATGCTGCCAGACCTGCTGAGATTTTCCAGCATTTCTCTTTTGGTTTCAGATTCCAGCATCCGCAATAATTTGTTTTTATCTTGATGTCCAGAACTTTCACTACTCTCAGACTGAAGGGTTTCTTCATCTCAGTCCTAAATGCTGTGTCCTGTATCCCCTGGTTCTGGACTCCACAATCAGGGAAAACATCCTCCCTGCATCTAGTCTATCCAGCTCTATTAGAATTTTCTACATTTCAATAATTTTTCTTACATCCTTCTAAACTCTAGTGAATAAAGGCCCAGTCACAGAGTCATAGATCTGTACAGCATGGAAACATACACTTTGACAATAGACAATAGACAATAGGTGCAGGAGTAGGCAATTCAGCCCTTCGAGCCTGCACCACCATTCAATATGATCATGGCTGATCATTCCTAATCAGTATCCGCTTCCTGCCTTATCTCCATAACTCTTGATTCCACTATCTTTGAGAGCTCAATCCAACTCTTTCTTAAATGAATCCAGAGACTGGGCCTCCACTGCCCTCTGGGGCAGAGCATTCCACACAGCCACCACTTTCTGGGTGAAGAAGTTTCTCCTCATCTCTGTCCTAAATGGTCTACCCCATATTTTTACGCTGTAACTTTGGTCCAACTCATCCATGCCGACCAGATATCCTAAGTTAATCCAGTCCCATTTGCCAGCACCTGGCGCATAGCCCTATCAACCCTTCCTATTCATGTACCATTCAACTGCCTTTTAAATGGTGTAATTGTACCAGCCTCCACCACTTCCTTAGCAGCTCATTCCATACTTGCACCATCCTCTGAGTGAAAAAGTTGTCCTTTTGGTCTCTATTACATTTTTCCTCTCTCAGCCTAAACCTATGCCCTCCAGTTTGGTCTCCACAACCCTGGGGAAAATACCTTGTCTTCCCGGCAACATCCTTGTAAATCTTTTCTGAATCCTTTCAAGTTTCACAATCCTTTCAAATCAGAGGGAGACCAGAGCTGAATACAGTATTCCAAAAGTGACCTCACCAATGTCCTGATTCTAAGTTTTTAGATCAACATTGATGCACCACAGCACATTGAGTTACAGACCAAGTGCTGGGAAATGGTATTAGATGTTTCATGTCTGGCATGGACATTATGGGCTGAAGGCTCGCTTTCCATTCTGTAAAATTCTGGAGGTAAACACAAATACTTATATTAAAATCTGGGCTGTTGGAATTAAATCCTGACTGACACTTTTAAATTGTAGCTGGCAGGCAGAATTCAGTTTTATTCAAATTCAAGAGCCCCTTTGTGTTCTTCTTCATTCCTTGGTCTTGCAACTCCTTCAACAAAAATATTTTCCTTTCGGTAAAATCTTGTCTTTCTGGAGCACCTCAAAAGGTGCCAAAGTTTTGCAACTAAACAAAGTGTCCTTGAGGTTCTGTACACTTCTGTAGCAGAAATTCTTCACTATTAACATTTCTCTTACATTTCAGTCTGAGGACTATGAGTAATGAAAATTAAAGAGGGAGGGGCGTAAAATTGTACTTGTGCGTGTTTTGTTCCATTTCATGGATTTAAAACAATATATGTAAAAAAATTAACCCAGAGGCCCCAGCGAGGATCGAACTCGCGACCCCTGGTTTACAAGACCAGTGCTCTAACCACTGAGCTATGGAGCCAGCTGCAACACACCGCTTGAAAATCATAGTAAAGACCGATAGAGAGCGCAACCTTGGTGCAGACAGAGACTGAGAGTTGTCTTTAAAGGGACAGGCCAGCAGGGGGCGACCATGGGACAAGTAGGCGCCCTACTGTGATCCTTAAAGAAAGTTAAAAAGTCACACGACACCAAGTTATAGTCCAACAGGTTTATTTGGATGCACTAGCTTTCGGACCACTGCTCTTTCATTAGGTGGTGTTGTGTGATTTTTAACTTTGTCCTTCCCAGTCCAACACCGGCATCTCCAAATCTTAAATAGACAGGTATTGTAGAATCCTTAAAGGGACAATTACAGAGGGTCTGATCTATACAGAGTCTGAGTTACAGAGTGACTGAGCTGCAGAGGAGGCAAGGAAAGAGATCCTGTGATTCAGCTGCAACCTTAAATTGACAGCATTGTGAGTGACTCCAGCAGCAACAACATCCTGGGTTTACTTCCATGCAACAACACTCCAGCACAATAGTTACACCTGGATGTCAACACAAGTTAGACCACGGCTCAAACATCCCCATTTATTCAAGAACTCTTGTTTTCAAACTCAAAGTGTCTGCCCAGTGTCCACCCAATCACATTTGCTCAGTTTTTCCTCTCATACACCCGTGTATCTTGTCCAAACGTCTTTCAAAAATGGGAACAATTTTATTTATTCATTCTTTAACCCCACGTAAACAATCCCAATGGCTCCAACAGAATTTTGTAACTAAACTCCCTCATTCCTGGCCCTATTCCAGTAAATCTCCTCCACAGCCTCTCATGGGCTCTGACATCCTTTCTAAAGTGTGGGGACTAGGACTGGATGCAATCCCTGGTTAAGGCCTAACCAGGGCTTTACAAAAGTCCAGCATCACTTCGCCCTTCTGAACTCAATGCATGTACAATATTTACAGTTTGCAGCAAGTTCTTCCTCCTTGAACAACCTATGAACACAGTCCCTACAGACCCTCCTTTGAAATGTGCCAGAGGGCAGAGAAACAGAAAGGCTTAGGAAGGGAGCTAGGGCTGCTGTAACACAGCTGATGGCAACATCGCCAATGATGGATCAATGTGAATTGGGTGTTGGGACGGCCTTCAATTTCTAGTGGTGTTGGACCATCAGCTGTCAGTGAATAAAGAGCACAATTGGAGGCCATTCAGCCTGTCCTACCTGTGCTGGCCTGTTTGAAGAGTCGATCCCACTTATTACTTATTCCCCATTGATATTTTTGTCTCCAATCCTAGCTCCTGTTGGGAGAGGCTACTCCCAGCTCTGTATCTGTCAGCAATCACATCCTTCTCCTAAAGACTGTTGATAGCTAAAAAAGCTTTGCCTCATATCGCCACCTGATTCTTTTGCCATCCTGTTCAATCTGTCTTTGAGTTATTGATCCTCCCACCACCAGAATCAGCTTTTCTCTTTATTTAATCACTCAAGACCCTTCCTTAATCTGAGACATCTCGATTAACTCCGTGTGTTCCATCAGTAAAGGGATCAGTAATTCTAACATAGAACATAAAAGAATACAGTGCAGGACCGAGCCGTTCGGCCCGCAATGCTGTGCTGAACATGACGCCAAATTAAACGAATCGCTTCTGCCTGCCCTCGATCCATATCCTTCCATTCCTTGCATATTCATGTGCTTACTTAAAAGTAACTTAAACGCCCCTACCGTATCTGCTTCCACCACCACCCCGGCAGCATGTTCTAGACTCCCATCACTCTGTAAAAAACTTACCCCTCACATCTTCTTTGAACTTTCCCCTCTCACCTTAAATGCATGACCCCTCATTTTAGACATTTCATCTCTGGGAAGAAGATTCTGACCGTCAACCCTATCTATGCATCTCATAATTTTATGAACTTCTATCAAGTCTCCCCTCAGCCTCCACCTCTCCAGAGAAAACAACCCAAGTTTTTCTAGCCTCTCCTTAAAGCTCATACCTTCTAATCCAGGCAGCATCCTCTTCTGCACACTCTCCAAGATCTCCACAATCTTCCTGTAATGTGGCAACCAGAACCGAATACAATACAATAAAGTGTGGCCTAACCAAAGTCTTATAAAGCTGCAACATAACATCCTGACTCTTGTACTCAATTCCTGACCAATAAAGGCAAGCATGTTCTATGCCTTCTACTGCACCCTATCTACTTGTGTTGCCACTCAGTAACAAGTCCATGACAAAGACTTACCATTAGTTGGGGTCTTTTCTGTTCTAATCAATTGCAAATGGGGTTAGCATCTCCCTATCACTGTCCTTTAGACCCAAAGATTAAACAGCATTCTCCTGGTAAAAGCAAACTCAAGCCAAAACAAAGGAAAGTGACATTTTGTTTGAGTTCACTTTTCCTTGTTAAATTTCTGCTTATTAATTATAAAAATATCAAGGGTGAGAAGCAGATGCCAATGGCATAGAATCTCCAGCAATATGATCAGCCAATGGCTGTCGTTCTACCTCCAGGGCAGTATGGAATCAGGGATTGGAAGAGGCATTCAGCCTAGAATTTGTGTAGATTAGAGTGGTGCTGGAAAAGCACAGCAGATCAGGCAGCATCCAAGGAGCAGGAAAATCGATGTTTCGGGCAAAAGCCCTTCATCAGGAATAGAGTTCCTCTATTCCTGATGAAGGGCTTTTGCCTGAAACGTCAATTTTCCTGCTCCTCGGATGCTGCCTGACCTGCTGTGCTTTTCCAGCACCACTCTAATCTAGACTCTGGTTTCTAGCATCTGGAGTCCTTGTTTTTACCTAGAATTTGTGTATGCTGTCTCACTGCAATAGCAAAGACAGGGCAATGAAAGAAATGTGATTATGAAAGATTATGTAAGGGTCAGACAGAGGAGTGGATGGGAAGGTACAGGAGCAGGAGTGGGGGAGATATTGTTATTGTGCTCATGTCACTGAATGAGTAATCCAGACATACAGGTTAATGCTCTAGGAATACAGGTTTGAATTCCACTACAGCAGTTAGTGGAATTTAGATTAATTCAGTAAACCCGGAACTGAAAGCTTGTCTCAGTGATAGTGACCATGAAACTATCCTCAATTCTCATAAACCCTCATCTATTTCATTATTTGTATCATTCATTGTAAATTCTATTTATAAGTTTGCTGACAATACAACCAGTGTTAATAGAATAGAAATCCTACAGTTTGGAAACAGGCTCTTCAGCCCAACAAGTCACATCAACCCTCCAAAGAGTAACCCACCCAGACCCATTATCCTACATTTACCCCTGACTAATGCACCTACCTACACGTCCCTGAACTCTGGACAATATGGCATAGCCAATTCACCTAACCTGCACATCTTTGTGATTGCGGGAGGAAACAGAAGCACCTAGATGAAATCCACACAGACACAGGGAGAACATGGAAACTCTACCCAGATAGTCACCCAAAGCTGGAATTGAGCCAAGGTCCCTGGCATTCTAAGGTAGCAGTGCTAGCCATTGAGCCAACATGCCAGACAACAATGAGACAGAATACAGGAAAGACAACAATCTCTCCATCAACACCAGCAAAGTGAAGGAGCTGGTCATTGATTTCAGGATGCAGGGTGGAGGGCAAGCCCCTGTCTGTATAAATGGTGCTGAGATAGAGATGGTCAAGAGTGTCAAGTTCCTGGCACTGATGATCACCATGTTGTCTAGTTCCTCATTAAACAAGTTAGACAACTCCTTCCAGAGCATTATGAATGGGTTTGCCCAGATGTCCCATAATACCAAAACGGTCAAATCAATATGAACACAATCCGATTCCAATGCAAAACAGTCCCAATCCTATTAGGAACAAATTTACAATAACCTTTAATAATAAACATCTCTAATCCTTTTTGGCCCTTTAAGGTTACGATACTTCCCAGGTCTCTTGTAGATTTTCCTCTCTCTCTCTTTCTGGCTCTGTCTCTGATTCACCAAAGCTGCTTTCTTCTCTCTCTCTCTCTCTCTCTCTCTCTCTCTCTCTCCAAATGGTCAGCTGGTCTTTGCCTCTTGCCATGCTGGTCTTCTTGGAGAACCTACAGAAGATTTCAAGAGAGAAGGCTGCAGGTGAATCCATCTATACTTCCTCCTGCCTCAGGAAAGCAACTAACATAATCAAAGGACCCTCCCACCCCGGTTGTTATACTCTCTTCCATCCTCTTTTATTGGGAAGAAGATATAAAAGTTTGAATACACGTATGAATAGGTTCTGGCTGTTATCAGACTTTCGAACGGACCTCTCAAACATTAATTCTGATCTCTCTCTCTGCACCTTCTCTGTAACATTGCAGTCTGCGCTCTGTTCTGCTACCCTGATGCACTTTGTATGGGATAATCTGCCTGTATAGCACTCAAAACAACACTTCATTGAATCTCAGTACATGTGACAAAAAATAAACCAATCAATCAATTGTCCTTAACTGAGAGAAATCTGCTGTCATGATCCAGTCTGGCCTACATGTGATTCCACACCCAATGTTTTTGACCCTCAGCTGCCCACTGACATGGCCGAGTAAGTCCCTTAGTGCAGGGGAAATTATACATGGGTAGTACGTATTAACCTTGCCAGCAATGTTCCCATCCATGAAAAAAACATGAGGGTCCATGCACATGAGTCTAAAAGATTCATTCGTTCACATGGACTCTGCCTGAAGGCAGGTCTTTGGGTCGTTTCTTGCTGAGGCTTCATTAGTAATAGTTTTTGCCACTTCTTTCCACTCTGGGGGGCATGTCAAGGATGCAGGTGCCAGATCCACCTCAGCTAGAACAGAACCAGGACCAAACCAGAGCTACTGGTATTATCATTATAATGTTATAGCAATGAAGGGTAAAGAAACGTATCAATTCAAACTAGTGACATATAAGTGTTAATTTTTTTTATTTAGAATCTCTATAGTGCAGAAGGAGGCCATTCAGCCCATTAAATCTGCACTGACCTTCCAAACAACGTCCCATCCTATCCCCATAGCCCTGCATTTTCCATGGCTAATCCACCTAGCCTGCACTTCTCTGGATACTATGGAACAATTTAGCATGGCCTATCCACTGAAGATGCACATCTTTGGACTGTGGCAGGAAACTGGAGCACCCAGCGGAAACCCACACAGACATGATGTGGAGGTGCTGGTGTTGGACTGGGGTGAATAAAGTCAGAAGTCACATGATTTCAAATCAACCTATTGGACTATAACCTGGTGTTGCGTGACTTCTAACTTTGTCCACACAGACAGTCACCCAAGGCTGGGATTGAACCCATGTTTCTGTTGCTGTGAGGTAGCAGTGCTAACTACTGAGCCACCAAGCCACAATGCCACACCAAAACCTTTTGCGAAAACTTTAAAAAATCTCGGTCAGTAAGTCTTTCTGGAACCTCGTCAGAGACCAGGGAACCCCTGCAGTGTTAATAGAAGATTGATAGTATTGTGCTTGTTTTATGACCAAGAATGGAAACATTGAGTGAAAAAGCTTTTTTCTACATTAAGATGATTAATAATTGATATTGGCTCAGGAAACCTAAAGATCAGAAGTTTTTGAGCAGTTTTGCAGGAGACCTGACTGGAGTCAGAATCACAGCAAGATATCTTTGTAGAAAGTTAGTTTCAGTAACTTCCAGACCAGGAGTGTTTGGTATAAGACATCGGCAGATTATTACAAAGCTGAGGAAGTCTAAGCTTTCAGTTTTGCGTGTTAGGCCTCACAGTGTACAGATGGAGCAGGGCACAATTAGTTACATTGAATTTGAAGAATTGTAATAGAGGGGGTAAAATCTCTGGACTTGATGCTGTGAAGTGTTAATGTCAGGAAATAGATGAAATATTTGTTTTCCTGTGTGTTTTAAGATCTTTCTTATTCTATTCTACATTTAGATAGCTTGGGTTGTTTTAATTTATTAGAATATAGAACATAGATCAGTAAAGCACAAGAACAGGCCCTTCGGCCCACAATATTGTGCCGACCATGACACCAAATTAATCTAATCTCTGCTGGTTGCCCTTGGTCCATATCCCTCCATTCCTAGTGTATTCATGTGGTTATCTAAAAGCCCCTTAAATGCGCATATTGTATCTGCCACTACCACCATCCCGGCAGCACATTCTAGGCACCTACCAGGTCTGTGTAAAAAACTTGTCTCTCATTTCTCCTTTGAATTTTCTCCCTCTTTCCTTAAATGCATGGCCCCTAGTATAAGATATTTCAACTCTGAGAAAGATTCTGACAACACTCTCTATGCCTCTCATAATTTTATAAATTTCTTTTGATTTCCTCTTGTAAAATAAACTTATGTTCCATTGTTAAAGAAATTCTCTAGCTACATATGTCTACGTTTTGGTGCTCATGGTACACCACAGCATTATATTAATTAAGAAACACACACCTCACCAACTGAGCAGCCCTCTGTGCCCAGGATGAAAGATTAGATTCCCTACAGTGTGGAAACAGGCCCTTTGGTCCAATAAGTCCACACCAACCCTCCGAAGAGCAACCCACCCAGACCCATTCCCCTACATTTACCCCTGAACCTAACACTATGGGCAATTTAGCATAGCTAATTCACCTGACCTGCACATGTTTGGACTGTGGGAGGAAACCGGAGCACCTGGAGGAAACTCATGCAGACACAGGGAGAATGTGCAAACTCCACACGGACAGTTGCCCGAGGCAAAAACTGAACGCAGGTCCCTGGCACTGTGAGGCAGCAGTGCTAACCACTGAGCCACCGTACCATCCCAAGATCAAAAATGTCAAAAGGAATGTGAGAGCAAAGGTCGCACGCACACAAATAGTTGACACTGTGGATACCATTTGCTTGGTGATTGAATGATGTAACTACGTGCAATGCAACTGGATCAATCATTGAGAAAAATGGTATTTGAGAGCAGGAATGTGATTGGAAATTTGTGGAGTATAGATGACAAGTTGAGCTGAATGGCCTTTGCTGGGACTTCTATGTACTTTTTCAGGGGGTTATGTTCATGATTCTGCTGTTGCTATTTACACCACCTCCAGACTCATCTTTTGCTTCTCTTTTACTTGTCTCATTATCACCCTGCTTGAGGGTTGACCCATTGAACTGACTGAAGATGGACAATTTTGATCAATAAGGGATTTAAGGGTCATGAGGGGCAGATAGGAAAGTGGAGATTAGCAGGTCTGCAGCAGCAGTGAAGAAAGCAAATGTTTCCACTCCATTGTGACTATTCTCTGGATTTGAGGTTGTTTTGAACTCAAAGTGCTGACTCAGCTCTTCAGACGCATCTAGACTTGTAGAGTTTTTTTGGAAGGAAAGTAAAATCCCACAGAAGCTGGAAATGTGAAATAAAAACAGAAAGTGTTGAAGAAACACAGCAGGTATGGCAGCATCAGTGGAGAGAGAAATATAGTTAATGTTTCAAGTCCAGTGTCACACTTCTCAGAACTGTAATGGAGACCCAAGCTGAGGGCCTGTAAGACTCCTTCAGCGGCTCCTACAAAGATTTAAAGAGGAAGTCACACATAAATGTGAACATAAAATAAATAAATCAGCCTGAAATATGCTTTACACAAGCAAGGCACTGAAATGAAGATGTCATACTAGCCTCAAAAGACTAACTTTTGTTTACAACAATATAAATGTCTGGGAAAGCTCAGCAGGTTTGGCAGCATCTGTGGACAGAAATCAGAGTTAACGATTCGAGTTCAGTGACCCTCAGAATTTTTTTTTAACAATCACTCATGAGATATGGACTTCACTGGCTGGGTCAGCATTTATTGTCTTCCCCTAGTTGCCCTTGATTGAGAATATGATGGTGAGCAGCTTTCTTAAACCCCTGTTGTCTGTGTTTCTCCTCCACCTGTGCTGGCAGACCAGCTGCGTTTCTCCAGCATTCTGTTCTTATTGTGTAGTTTTTGTCATTTCAGACCTCCAGCATCCACAATGTTGTGTTTTTGTAATACAGGAATCAGGACTCCAATCAGAACAGGCATGATCTTTCTGAGCAAAAGCAAAGTACTGGGGGTGCTGGAGACCTGAAATAAAATGTTCCTGTAGGCCTTCTCCTCCTCTTGTTTCTCATATAAAACATATATTTAGAATGTGTGACTTCCCCTTTAAATCTTCCCCGGAGCCCTTAAAGGAGCCTCAGGGGCCCTTAGGTGGGGCTCCAGAGCTCATTGGCTGCAGTTTGTACAGGGGCTGATGTTTGCACCAGGGTCAGGAGCAGCTTTGGGCTAGGAGAGGGTGGAAACAGCAGGTTCCTAGCTCTCTCTTTCCTCTCTGTATCTCTGGTGGTGCTGCTGACCACCCTCCCTCTCAGCATGGAGTACAAACCCAGGATGCCGAAAATGGAGCTTGATGCAGCAGAGGGGCCCCAAGGTTTGATAAAGCGCAGCCCGGAGCTGCAGCAGGCTACCTCACAGCAAGTCTCTGCAGTCATGGTTAAAGGGGAGAGCCCTGCAGCAGGTAAGACTGGGGAAGGGGAAGCTCAGTCCTGAGCGATCGCAAAGAGGAGGGGGTTTCTCTCTAGGATTCCCCTCCCCGCTCCAGACCCCAGACAAAGGCCAGTTGTCGTATGAGAGAGGTCGGAGATTGCGGCACACAGCTCCATCTGACGGATTTGACCAGAAATGGTCAAGGATGGCCCCAGCCAGCAGGATACAGAGGGACAGGAACGCTCTGACTCTCTCTCATACACACACACTGCCTGCCACTACAGGCCTCTACCACCAAGAGCCACATCCCTATTAGTACTGGGTTATTCCCAATCTCTGCCCACCGTCACGACAACCGTGTCTCTCTGTCCCTCGCCTTTCCTCCTGAAATATTAGCTGCTAAGCACACAACTTGAACCAGGATAAGGCCTGTGATCAATGCACACTCACCCTCTCAATTATACAGAGACTAGCAACGTCTCATTAACTGGATGGGGACAGTGTAGAGGAGTTTTTCTCTGGCTCTAACTCCATGCTGTCCTTGTCTTAGAAGTGTTTAATGGGCATAGTGCAGGGGCAACTTTATTGTGTAAATAAACCCTGCGCCAACCCTGTCCTGGAAGTGTTTGGTGGGAACAGCGCAGAGGGAGCTTTATTCTGTAAATAAACCCTGTGCTGTTCTTGCCCTGGCAATGTTTGATGGGGACAGTATAGAGAGAACTTTATTTTGTATCTAACCCTGTGCTGTCCATGTCCTGGGAGTGCTGACACTACAGAGGAATTGCTTGAGGGAGAAGGAAGGGGGAAAGTTTGAGGGTACAGTACCGATAGAATATTGACACAAGGTCACAGGTTTGAGTGGAAATAGGTGTCTTCTCACACACGCCAACAGAGCTGCTGCAGATGTCCAGCATTCTGTTTGACGGGAAAATGCTGAGGGCCCTGTTCAGATTGCAAATGACGATATTGTGCTCCTTCCTTGCTGCAGGATATGAAGCCTTTCCAAACTGCCAAGCTTCCGATGTCTCTGGAGCCACCGTTGAAACTGCATCGCTGACTCCAGCAGAACCCAGAGAGCTAATGAAATGGCAGAAACGCAGGAGCCGGCATCCTGGCAGGGATCACCGGAGATACTACCAGGAACGCTGGAAGATGGAGTACCTGATGGACTATGACTGCCTGCGACATGGCCTAGTCTGCATGGTGTGTGGCAGTGCCCTGGCCACCCTCAAACTCAGTACTATCAAGCGACACATCCTCCAGAAACACCAGGATACTATGCTCCTGACTCGTGCTGAGAAGGAGGTTGTCATTGCAACCTGGGTTGAGCACCTCCTGAGTCACAGTCACCACCAGGAGAAGTCTGATATGCTAGGAGCTGAGGCTAGAACAGTGCAGATCAATCCTGCCCCAGGTATGTATCAAACTACTCAATCAAGGAGACCTATAATCCTAGCAACTCTTGTTTCTGTTGTTGCTAGCTCTCCAACCTGCTTTCTCAGCCTGGGAACTTGAGATGGCCATTTAAACCCTCGGGCTGCTTCTTTTCAATTCAATAGTGCCTAATCAGTTTCTTCTTCACAATCTCCCACCACTTATATGGTCACCATGAATTTGTTACAGATGTAGTATGGGTGCCTTACATCCCAAGGACTGAAGCAGTTCAAGAATGCCACCTCTTTACCAGGGCACTTCAGGATGGGCAGTAAATGCTGGTACATCCGTTGATGCCCACATTCCATGAACGAATTTTTGAAATTATACAAATGGCCCATCAGCTTGTGGTTCTACTCCACTCAAGCCTCTTCTTCATCTCCCCTCACCTGATCCTTTTATTCCTTCGATTTATTAATGACTGTCTTCTCTTGATGGCCCCTAGTTCTGGTCTTCTTTCCTAGGAAAAACATCTTCTCCATGTTGACCCTGTCCCATCCATTAACAACATAAAGGTCTTGTCACAACTTTGGGTAAATTAAAATTTTGTAAGTAAATATGCAAAATCCCCAAACTACCTGATTTTCAGACCTAGGTTGATAGAAAGCAGAGATCAGATTCCTGTATTTAATAAGATTATTTATTAGAAATAATTAGATTTGAGCTGGAGGTAAACAATTAAACTAAATCAAACAACCTTTTTTACAAATTGAAACGGAATCACTTACAAACTTCCCCCCGCCACCCCGTCTCTCTCACATACACAGATAGTCGCACACACAAAAAAAATCACAAGCAGAGGGAAACTGATCAAAATGTTGAGTTGGTTCTTGCTGATCTGAAGGTTTCTCTTCAATGCTTCCATTTATTCTGAATACTTCCATTTATTCGCCAGAGGTACAGAGTGGCTGTTTCTCTGAATTCTGATTCAAAATCACAATTTGCAGCATTTGCTGAAGGGAAAGAGGAGCTTTTTTTTTCAGGTTTATAGTGGCTTAATGCAGGGAACTGAGTTTTTTGGCTGTGGCAGACCTGCTGATTTCTCTCCTGATCTGACTAGCTTCTCTTGATATTCAGTTACTTAACAGCCAATGATTTGGAGATACTAGTGTTGGATTCAGGTGTATAAAGTTAAAAATCACACACACCAGGTTATAGTCCAGCAGGTTTAATTGGAAGTACTAGCTTTCAGAGTGCTGCTCCTTCATCAGGTTGTTGTGGAATATAAGATTGTGAGGCACAGAATTTATAGCAAAAGTTCACAGTTATATCACACTGTAAACTTTTGCTTTAAATACTGTGTCTTACAATTGCATACAATTTCTTAGATGATAGGTTGAGACTATATTCATCTGAGTTCAGAGGAATGAGAAGTGACCTTATTGAAACATATAAGATTCCTAGGGGAATAAAATAAAACAAAGAACTGCGAATGAAGAAGATCTGAAACAAAATCAGAAACTGCTGGACAAAGTCAACAGATCTGCCACTGTATGTGGAAGGAAAGTATACTTAATGTTTTAAATCCAGTAACCCTTCAGAACCATTCTGAAGAAGGTTAACTGGTAAGTCAATGCTCCACAGATGTTGCAAGACATGTTGAATTTCTCCAATATTCTTTGGGTCTTGACAGAGTAGATGCAGAGAGGTTGTTTCCCCATGTAGAGGAGTCGAGGACCAGAAGGCTTAATCTCAGAGTAAAGCATAGCCATTTAAGACAGAGGTAAGGAGGAATGAAGGTAGTGAATCTGGAATCTTATTACTGCAGAGGACTGTAGTACTTGGGTCCTTAAGTACAGAATATGGAATATCCTTTTATTGTCACATGTACTCTGTTGTAGGAGTAGAGGGAAAAGTGTTTACAATGTCTGCTTTCTTATGGCAACCGTTTAGGTACAATCCTTGGATACAACACAGGAATAAAAGTAATTGCATTGCTTACAGAGTTGAAAATAAATTTTAAAATAGAACATCATTAAAGGGTTGACATTGCAGAAAGGTAGGAAATTTAAAATAGACATTAGTGTGGTACTCTGTGCGGGATCTCTGCATGTGGTCTGACCACCAGATCCCAATCTAGCAGCCATCCCCACTCTGCTCCAAGCTCATCTTCTCAGTGCAGCGCTGAACTGCTCCAAGGTAAGTGCCAGGACTGCCTCCCCATGCACCAATCTCCATCCACGACATGGTACACTGCTCTGTGGACTCGCTGCTGGCACCTGCTGCTGCTTAACTATTTACCTCCAGTGCTAAATGGAGAGAATAAAAACTGAGGAGCTCCGGCAGGACTGTCCTTCTCTGCTGTCACCTTGGGGTTCAAGGCTAAGATATATTTCTTTTATCAGTGAGGGAATCAAAAGTTAGACAGAAGGCAGAAAAGTGGAGTTGAGGAATTTCAGATCACCTCTGATTTTATTGAATGCCAAATGACCGAGTTCTGCTCCTACACCTTATGGAAAAGACAAATCCTCAAACAGTGAATAGAAGACTGAGAAGCAGTGTATCCTCAATCTTGAGTCAGCAGAAAAGAGTCAAAAGGATCAGAAAGGGAACAACTCATTGATCTCCATGATCTATACTGGTGCCAGAAATGTGCTCCACTAACTTTCCTTTCCTACCCATAATACCTATGTCTCGTCCCTATGTATCGGTCTGTACGTGGAAATTTTAAGAAGGGGTACAGAGCAAGTTATACTTAACAGTTCATTTCCTTTTTGCCATTGGTTAAAAACAATTTATTTGCAATGAAGTTATTTACTAGTCAATGGGAGGAAAGAAAAACTTGGTGTGTATATTATTTCAACCTGAATTGGACAATTCAGTAGCTTCATCCATTTTGACAACTCTTGGAATAGTGGGACTTGATTTTCAGTGAACTATCATTGTTGAGTTATGAACCTATCTGTGTCTCTTTCTCCACCTGTCTAGTGTCTTTCTTGTTCATCTCTGTGGGTCTAAATCTCCCTCTGTGAGGCTGTTTCTTTTGTGTGTCTTACATTACTGCTGCCTGTATGTATTTGGTTACTGAGTTTCTTGTTCTCTATAATATTTTTATCTGTGCGTATCTCTTACCATGTATATTTCTCATTCTCTTTCAGCCAGTCTGTATCTCACTATCTGCAGAGGTATCAAGCTCTTGATGGGTCAAATGGCTGGCTTCTACATTGTAGGGATTCTATGTGCACTTGGGTCTCTCTCTTTTGTGAGTTTGACTCTGTGCCTGTCTCATTTACTGTGTTTTTTTTTTGTTTATAGGATGTGATGATGGTGCCCAGGCCAGCATTTATTGCCCATTCCCTAATTACCCAGAGGGCAGTTAAGAATCAACCAAACTGAATAAGGAATAAGAAAATTCCTTCCTTAAAGGACTTAATTTTTTAAATAGAATCCCTACAGTGTGGGAACAGGTCATTCGGTCCATCAAGTCTGCACCAACCTTCCGAAGAACCCTGCAACCTCACATTTCTCATGGTTAATTCACCTAGCTTGCTAAATTACCCATAGTGTCTAGGGGTGTGCATGACCAATCCATGTAACTTGGTGAAAGTGAATTTTGCAGGTGCTGGAAAGGCACAACAGGTCAGGCAGCATCTGTGGAGCAGCAAAATCGATGTTGCAGACAAAAGCCGAGAGTCATAGAGATGTACAGCATAGAAACAGACCCTTTGGTCCAACCCGTTCATGCCGACCAGATATCCCAACCCAATCTAGTCCCACCTGCCAGCACCCGGCCCAATCCCTCCAAACCCTTCCTATTCATAAATCCATCCAAATGCCTCTTAAATGTCGCAATTGTACCAGACTCCACCACATCCTCTGGCAGCTCATTCCATACACGTACCACCCTCTGCATGAAAAAGTTGCCACTTATGACTCTTATCTTTCCCCTCTCACCTTAAACCTATGCCCTCTAGTTCTGTACTCTCCCACCCTAAGGAAAAGGCTTTGTCTATTTAGAACATAGAACATAGAAAAATACAGCGCAGTACAGGCCCTTCGGCCCTCGATGTTGCGCCGACCGAATCCTACCTAACCTACACTAGCCCAATAACTTCCAAATGCCTATCCAATGCCCGCTTAAATGACCATAAAGAGGGAGAGTTCACCACTACTACTGGCAGGGCATTCCATGAACTCACAACCCGCTGTGTAAAGAATCTACCCCTAACATCTGTCCTATACCTTCCACCCCTTAATTTAAAGCTGTGTCCCCTTGTAACAGCTGACTCCATTAGCGGTAAAAGGTTCTCAGTGTCTACCCTATCTAAACCCCTAATCATCTTGTACACCTCTATCAAATCTCCCCTAAACCTTCTTTTCTCCAATGAGAACAGCCCCAAGTGCCTCAGTCTTTCCTCATACGGTTTTCCTACCATACCAGGCAACATCCTGGTAAACCTCCTCTGCACTCGTTCCAATGCCTCCACATCCTTCCTATAGTATGGCGACCAAAACTGCACACAACACTCCAGATGAGGCCGCACCAGAGTCTTATACAACTGCAACATGACCTCAGGACTCCGGAACTCAATTCCTCTGCCAATAAAGCCCAGTACACCATATGCCTTCCTCACAGCACTATTTACCTGGGTGGCAACTTTCAGAGATCTGTGTACATGGACACCAAGATCCCTCTGCTCATCCACACTACCAAGTAGCCTACCATTAGCCCAGTAATCCATCTTCTTGTTACTCCTACCAAAGTGAATGACTTCACACTTAGCTACATTGAATTCCATTTGCCACCTTTCTGCCCAGCTTTGCAACTTGTCTATATCCCGCTGTAACCTGCCACATCCTTCCTCACTATCCACAACTCCACCGACTTTTGTGTCATCCGCAAACTTACTCACCCAGCTTTCAAGCCCCTCCTCTAGATCATTTATAAAGACAACAAAAAGCAATGGTCCCAAAACAGATCCTTGAGGTACACCGCTAGTAACTGCACTCCAAGATGAACCTATACCATCAACTACTACCCTCTGTCTCCTTCCAGCCAGCCAATTTCTAATCCAAACCTCTAAAGCACCCTCAATGCCATACCTCCATAGTTTTTGCATTAGCCTACCATGGGGTACCTTATCGAACGCCTTACTAAAATCCATATACACAACATCTACTGCTTTACCCTCGTCCACCTCCTTAGTCACCTGCTCAAAGAACTCAATAAGGTTTGTGAGGCACGACCTGCCCTTCACAAAACCATGCTGACTATCCTTGATCACGTTATTCCTATCCAGATGTTCATAAATCTTATCCCTTACAATTCTCTCTAAGACTTTGCCCACCACAGAAGTCAGACTCACTGGCCTATAGTTACTCGGGCTATCCCTACTCCCCTTCTTGAACAAGGGGACCACATTCGCCATCCTCCAGTCTTCTGGTACTATTCCCGTTGACAATGACAACATAAAAATCCAGGCCAATGGCTCTGCTATCTCCTCCCATGCCCCTCATAATTTTGTAAACCTCTATAAGGTCACCCCTCAGCCTCTGACGCTCCAGGGAAAACAGCCCCAGCCTGTTCAGCCTTTCCCTGTAGCTCAGATCCTCCAACCTTGGCAACATCCTTGTAAATCTTTTCTGAACCCTTTCAAGTTTCACAACATCTTTCCAATAGGAAGGAGACCAGAATTGCACGCAATATTCCAACAGTGGCCTAACCTATGTCCTGTACAGCCATAACATGACCTCCCAACTCCTGTACTCAATACTCTGACCAATAAAGGAAAGCATACCAAACGCCTTCTTCAATATCCTATCTACCTGCAACTCCACTTTCAAGGAGCTATGAACCTGCACTCCAAGGTCTCTTTGTTCAGCAACACTCCCTAGGACCTTACCATTAAGTGTATAAGTCCTGCTAAGATTTGCTTTCCCAAAATGCAACACCTCGCATTTATCTGAATTAAACTCCATCTGCCACTCCTCAGCCCATTGGTCCATCTGGTCCAGATCCTGTTGTAATCTGAGGTAACCCTCTTCACTGTCCACTACACCTCCAATTTTGGTGTCATCCGCAAACTTACTAACTGTACCTCTTATGTTCACATCCAAATCATTTATGTAAATGACAGAAAGTAGAGGGCAGAGCGCCGATCCTTGTGGCACTTCACTGGTCATAGGCCTCCAGTCTGAAAAACAACCCTCCACCACCACCACCCTCTGTCTTCTACCTTTGAGCCAGTTCTGCATCCAATTGGCAAGTTCTCTCTGTATTCCATGAGATCTAACCTTGCTGACCAGTTCTCCATGGGGAACCTTGTTGAACGCCTGACTGAAGTCCATATAGATCACATCTACTGCTCTGCCCTCATCAATCTTCTTTGTTACTTCTTCAAAAAACTCAATCAAGTTTGTGAGACATGATTTCCCACGCACATAGCCATGTTGACTATCCCGAATCAGTCCTTGCCTTTCTAAATACATGTATATCCAGCCCCTCAGGATTCCCTCCAATAACTTGCCCACCACCGAGGTCAAGGTCACCAGTCTATAGTTCCCTGCCTTGTCTTTACCGCCCTTCTTAATCAGTGGCACCACGTTTGCCAACTTCCAGTCTTCCGGCACCTCACCTGTGACTATCGATGATACAAATATCTTAGCAAGAGGCCCAGCAATCACTTCTTTAGCTTCCCACAGAGTTCTTGGGCACACCTGATCAGGTCCTGGGGATTTATCCACCTTTAACCGTTTCAAGACATGCAGCACTTCCTCCTCTGTAATCTGGACATTTTGCAAGATGTCACCATCTATTTCCCTACATTCTATATCTTCCATATCCTTTTCCACAATAAATACTGATGCAAAGTATTAATTTAGTATCTCCCCCATTTTCTGTGGCTCCACACAAAGGCCGCCTTGCTGCTCTTTGAGGGGCCCTATTCTCTCCCTAGCTACCCTTTTGTCCTTAATATATTTGTAAAAATCCTTTGGATTTTCCATAATTCTATTTGCCAAAGCTATGTCATGTCCCCATTTTGCCCTCCTGATTTCCCTCAAGTATACTCCTACTTTCTTTGTAGTCTTCTAAGGATTCACTCGATCTATCCTGTTTATACCTGACATATGCTTCCTTCTTTTTCTTAACTGAACCCTCAATTTCTTTAGTCATCCAGCATTCCCTATACCTACCAGCCTTCCCTTTCACCCTGACAGGAACATACTTTCGCTGGGCTCTCATTATCTGATTTCTGAAGGCTTTCCAGTTTCTAGCTGTCCTTTTACCTGCAAACATCTGCCTCCAATCAGCTTTCGAAAGTTCTTGCCTAATACCATCAAAATTGGCCTTTCTTCAATTTAGAATTTCAACTTTTAGATCTGGTCTATCCTTTTCCATCACTATTTTAAAACGAATAGATTATGGTCACTGGCCCCAAAGTGCTCCCCCACTGACACCTCAGTCACCTGCCCTGGCTTATTCCCCAAGAGTAGGTCATGTTTTGCACCTTCTCTAGTAGGTACATCCACATACTAAATCAGAAGACTGTCTTGTACACACTTAAGAAATTCCTCTCCATCTAAACCTTTAACACTCCGGCAGTCCCAGTCGATGTCTGGAAAGTTAAAATTCCCTACCATAACTACCCTATTATTCTTACAGATAGCTGAGATCTCCTTACAAGTTTGTTGATGAAGGGCTTTTGCTCGAAACGTTGATCTTCATGCTTCTCAGATGCTGCCTGACCTGCAGTGCCTTTCCACCACCATAATCCACGTGACCTGCACATCTTTGGACCATGGGAGGAAACCCACACAGACATGGGAAGAACCTGCAAACTCCACCCAGACAGTTGCCCGAGGGTGGAATCACACCGAGGTCCCTGGCTCTGTGAGGAGCAGTATTAACCACTGAACCGCTGTGCCACCCAGAGGCAGATCTAGTCATCCAGATGTTTATATTACACCAATCATCAATGGTTACATGGTCACCATTTTTTTAATTAGATTCAAATTTCACCATCTGCAATGACTGGATATGAACCTATGTCCCCAAGACCTTAATCTGGGGTTTTGGATGCTAGTCCATTGACATTATCATTACAGCACAATCTCAGTCTATTTTTTTAATCTGTATGCTTTTCTGTTTGTGTCTGTCTCATTATTTATGACACGTGCATCTCTGAGTGTATGTCTGTATCTGCAATTGTGTGTGTGTGTGTGTGTTCGTGTCTCCTTCTATTTACTTAAGTCTCTGTATCTGTGTATGTTTCTCTCATCTGTATTTTTTTTCTCTCTAGAAAAATATCTCCTTCTTTGTGTCTCATTCCTTCTTTCCAAGTGGGTTTCACACTGCCTTCGTGTGTACGTCTTTTACTTTCTCTTCATGTGTCTCACTGTCTCCCTTTAGTCTCATTAACCCAGAGTCGCTACAAATGTTAAGATTTAATGAAAGTACCAAAAATCTTAGTTTGTTTAAGTGACTGCTGCCCATGATCAAAGCAAACCAAACCAGGTTTTCTCAGCAATAAAACTTCCACTGATTGCAATTTTCTTTGCTTTCACTGTTCTTGTTAAAGTTTTCTAATTTATATACCTTAAATTTTAGCCCTTTTAAAAATTCAGAAAAAATAGAAGTCAGTAGAACATAGTTCTGTATCACCAGTCCAAGTCACAAAACCAAATAGTTGGTTTCACAATCCTTTTCCTTTCTTTGATGATGTCCTGATGTTATCTGCACAATGATGATTAGTCTCGAGTTTGGTGGTTGCTTGGTTGGACTCGGGTGTTTCTTCTTGTTTTCAGGTTTTAGAATATTTTTTCAGCATCTCCAAATGTAGTTTCTCTGTTCTTTTAACAGAAAATTAGAGAGAGCAACTTTAAGGAGAAAGGGGAGAGATTTATGTAGCTACATTTACAAGATCTGTGTTGCATAAATTTATGCAGCTAACTTCTAGAGGTCTTCTTGCTTCTCTGTTTCACTCCCTTCATAGGATTGAGATCTGACCAATCTGAGTTGGTTTATGCTGAATTTTTCTGAACCCACAACAAATAGTGCCCATTTATCTGGCTTTAATCCACAAAAAACAAAATGATTTCTCATGCATTTGTTAGCTTCACTTTTTTTTGTCTTAAGCCAGTGTTGATACAATGTGCCAAATGGCTGCTGCTTACAACATAACACTTCATGGAATCCCTACTCTGAGGAACGAGACCATTTAGTCCATCAAGTCTGCACTGACTCTCCAAACAGCACCCCACCCAAGGCTGGGATTGATCCTGCGTCATTGGTGCTGTGAGGCAGCAGTGCTAACCACTACTGCCCCAGTTATGTGAAGCTGCAACCAACTCCTTGTACATTCTCCCCCTTTTTAAGTTAGGTGGATTGACCATGATAAATTGCCCCAAAGTCTCCAAGGCATTTGCAGGGTAGGTGTATCAGCTATGGAGGTTTCTATTCAGACAATAGCCTTTGAAGAGCTTTGAACCCTTTGAAAGCTCAGTGTAGACTAAATGGGACAAATGGCCCCCTCTTTCTGGAGGGATTCTACATCTATGATGAAAGTTCAGAATATTTTATCATTGTTATTTGGAATTTTGGTTTCTCAAGTGGACACAGCCATGTATGGCCTTATTAAAAGTAAAGTTCTGTGGATGCCTGAAATCTGAAATAAAAACAAAGTGCTAGTGAAACTCATGAGATCTGACAGACTCTGTAAATATAGGAACAGAGTTAACCGTTCAAATTCAATATCATACTGTACTTGAAATGTTAACTCTTTCTATAGATGTTGCCAGAAGGAAGAAGCTTGTTTCATTTATGAGTTCTGAGAGTGGTGGGTGGCTGGACTGCTGGCTTATGATACAGAATGATGCCAACCGTGAGGGTTCAATTCCTATACTTGCTGAGGTTACCAGAAAGACTACCATAACCTCTCTCCTCACCCAAGGTGCAGTGACCCTCCGGTTAAACCACCACCAGTCAGTTCTCTCTAATTAGAGGTGGACGATGGTATCTTTATCATTTTTATTGGATGTCTGGATAAAGTATTTAAAGACATTTAGGATACCCCACTCTCTTTCTATATTAGTTTAAAGCCTCCCAAATAGCATAAGCAAATCTCCCCATCAGGATATTGGTCCCTCTCCAGTTCATGCATAACCCAACCCTCTTGTGCATGTCACTTCTGTATAAGAGAAAAGGCAATTTAAAAAAAAGGTACATAGTTCAGTGATTCAGGAGGGAAAAGAAAACGAGGAAGAGGGGGGATCTGTCACCTAATGGTCAGTCAATAAGTGATTACATTGTTCAACTTTCCTTTTGAGTTATACAGTAGAAGCCCCATATCCGCAGATTTGGTTTCTGGGTTTCAGTTATCCGCAGTACACCGCAGGGGGCTTCTGGGGAAGTAGGTTTCCCATTTAAATGATAGGGTTTGCTACAATTTGTGGTTTCAGGCATCTGTGGTAGGTCTTGGAACGTATCACACACAGATACAGGGGGGACACCTGTATGTTTAAAAACCCAGTTCATTCTCTGCAGCAAGCAGCCCAAACTTCAACTTTTCCAATTTGGTTCAAAAAGCTGCCTACTTTTTACCATAAAATTACTTTGGAGAAACAGCTGAGCAAAGACCATAAGACATAGGAGTGGAAGTAAGGCCATTCGGCCCATCGAGTCCACTCCACCATTCAATCATGGCTGATGGGCATTTCAACTCCACTTACCAGCATTCTCTCCGTAGCCCTTAATTCCTCGAGACAACAAGAATCTATCAATCTCGGCCTTGAAGACATTTAGTGTCCCGGCCTCCACTGCACTCTGTGGCAATGAATTCCACAGGCCCACCACTCTCTGGCTGAAGAAATGTCTCCGCATTTCTGTTCTGAATTGACCCCCTCTAATTCTAAGGCTGTGTCCACGGGTCCTAGTCTCCTCGCCTAACGGAAACAATTTCCTAGCATCCACCCTTTCCAAGCCATGTATTATCTTAAAGCTTCCAAGCAGATAAGAGATGGGGAGTTAATGCTTTTATTACTTTAAAAAAAACTTGCTTTGAGAGAATTGGGGATCTATATGCTAAGAGTTACCGAGCAACCTGCGCTGGTATTCAGGCTCTGCTCTGCAGGCCACTGAATCAATGTAAAGAAGACACCACTGAAGCTGTCCAACTCTCTCCTGAAATCCTATTTTCAGTAAAAGTTTCTGGGAAAAAAACTGTGGACGGCACGGAGGTACAATGGTTAGCACTGCTGCCTCACAGTGCCAGAGACCTGGGTTCAATTCCCACCTCAGGCGACTGACTGTGTGGAGTTTGAACATTCTCCCTGCAGAGCAGAGCCTGAACACCAGCGCAGGTTGCTCGGTTTCCTCCGGGTGCTCTGGTTTCCTCCCACAGTCCAAAAATATGCGGGTTAGGTGAATTGGCCATGCTTAATTTCCCATAGTGTTAGGTGAAGGGGTAAATGTAGGGGGATGGGTCTGGGTAGGTTGCACTTCGGTGGGTCGGTGTGGACTTGTTGGGCCGAAGGGCCTGTTTCCACACTGTAAGTAATCTAATCTAAGAACTGTAAATCAGAAATAAAAACAGAAGTTGCTGAAAGAGCTTAGCAGGCCTGTCAGCATCTGTGAAGAGAAATCAAAGTTAATGTTTCAGGAACGGTGACCCTTCCTCAGGAAAATATGGTTGGTTTATATGCAGACGATAGAGTGGGGGGAGCACATAAGGAGTAAATGATAGGTAGGGATATAGCCCAAAGAGAGAGGAGGACAGTTGGACAGACAAAATAGTCGATAATGATCTGACTGGTACGGTAAATAGCTGTTACTGGAGACTGTTCGTGGCTAACAATAGGTAGGATGTAATGGCAGACAACGGCTGGTGTGTGTGGTAGGGGGCTAGGACATGGGGAAGTTCAGGCCCTAAAATTATTGAACTCCAAATTAAATCTGGAGGGCTGCAGGGTTCCCAAGTTGTTGTTCTTCCAGCCTGCACTCAGTTTCGCTGGAGCACTACAACAAGCCTGAGACAGATGTTAACCAGATGTGGTAAAGAGGCAAGCAACTAGGAGCTCAGGGTCTTTTTTGCAGAAAGAACATAGATGTTCTGTGAAGCAGTCACCCAGTCTATGCTTCGTTTCCCCAGTGTAGAGGAAACCACATTGTGAACAGCGAATGCAATAGACTAGATTGTGAGAAATGTTGCTAAAGTACTGCTTCACCTGGAAGGTATGTTTGGGCCCTTGAATACTAAGGAGGGAAAAGGTAAATGGGCAGGTGTTACACCTTTGGCAGTTGCAGGGGTAGGTGCCGTGGGGCTGTGGTTGCTGGGGGTGAACTGGGAACAGTCCCTGCAGAAGGCAGACAAGAGAGGAGAGGGGAGGAGATGTTTCTGGGAACCTGTTGGTAGTATGCAAATACCAGTACTTTTGTATACCTGGTAAAACCCGAACGAGTGGTCCCTGATCATTTTCTTGCAACTTAAGTCCAAGTTAACTGGAAACAGAGTTCAAAATACCAACAGATCAGCCATGATCTTATTAAATGACTAGGCAGGCTGGAAGAATGGAACAACCTACTTCTATTACTGATTTTGAAGTTTTTATGTTTGTAGAACTGTGCATCTACCATCAATTTACAGCTGTTAGTAATTCAGCATCATTGATAAGAAATTTAGTGGATGTGAAAAATCATTATATTTTACTTTTTTCCTTCCAGACTGTACTCCCCTGGCATGGTCTATCCCCTTCTGTTTCTTTTTAAAACCATTATCTCTGAAGAGACTTGTATAGATATACACAACAGAAAAAGACGTGGCATTGAGGATCCACAGCTTTAATTCAGATTGTAGCTTAGATGTTAATTTGTTTTTCCCCACTGAGAGTCATAGATGTACAGCATAGAAACAGACCTCTCAGTCCAACTCGAACATGCAGACCAGATATCCTTACCTAATCTCGTCCTGTTTACCAGCATTTGGTCCATATCCCTCTAACCTTTCCTATTCATATACCCATCCAGATTAAATGCCTTTTAACATAGAACAATACAGCACAGAACAGGTCCTTCGGCCCGCGATGTTGTGCCAAACATTTGTCCTAGCTTAAGCACCTATCCATGTACCTATCCAATTGCTGCTTAAAGGTCACCAATGATTCTGACTCTGCCACTCCTACAGGCAGTGCATTCCATGCCCCCACCACTCTCTGGGTAAAGAACCTACCCCTGACATCCCCCCTATACCTTCCACCCTTCACCTTAAATTTATGTCCCCTTGTAACACTCTGTTGTACCCGGGGAAAAAGTCTCTGACTGTCTACTCTATCTATTCCCCTGATCATCTTAAAAACCTCTATCAAGTCAACCCTCATCCTTCACCGTTCCAATGAGAAAAGGCCTAGCACTCTCAACCTTTCCTCGTACGACCTATTCTCCATTCCAGGCAACATCCTGGTAAATCTCCTCTGCACCCTCTCCAAAGCTTCCACATCTTTCCTAAAGTGAGGCGACCAGAACTGCACACAGTACTCCAAATGTGGCCTTACCAAGGTCTTGTACAGCTGCAACATCACCTCACGACTCTTGAATTCAATCCCTCTGCTAATGAATGCTAATACACCATAGGCCTCCTTACAAGCTCTATCCACCTGAGTGGCAACTTTCAAAGAGCTATGAACATAGACCCCAAGATCCCTCTGCTCCTCCACCTTACTAAGAACCCTATTGTTAACCCTGTATTCCGCATTCTTATTTGTCCTTCCAAAATGGACAACCTCACACTTGACAGGGTTGAATTCCATCAGCCACTCCTCAGCCCAGCTCTGCATCATATCTAAGTCCCTTTGCAGCTGACCAACAGCCCTCCTCACTATCCACAACTCCACCAATCTTCGTATCGTCTGCAAATTTACTGACCCACCCTTCAACTCCCTCTTCCAAGTCATTAATAAAGATTACAAACAGCAGAGGACCCAGAACTGATCCTTGTGGAACTCCACTCGTAACTGGGCTCCAGGCTGAATATTTACCATCTACCACCACTCTCTTACTTTGACCGGTTAGCCAGTTCTCTATCCAACTGGCCAAATTTCCCACTATCCCATGCCTCCTGACTTTCTGCATAAACCTACCATGGGGAACCTTATCAAATGCCTTACTAAAATCCATGTATACTACATCCACTGCTCTACCCTCACCAACATGCTTGGTCACCTCCTCAAAGAATAAGACTTGTAAGGCAAGACCTACCCCTCACAAATCCGTGCTGGCTGTCCCTAGTCAAGCAGTGTCTTTCCAGATATTCATAAATCCTATCCCTCGGTACCCTTTCCGTTACTTTGCCTACCACCGAAGTAAGACTAACTGGCCTGTAATTCCCGGGGTTATCCCTATTCCCTTTTTTGAACAGGGGCACAACATTTGCCACTCTCCAGTCCCCTGGTACCACCCCCATTGACAGTGAAGACGAAAAGATCATTGCCAACAGCTCTGCAATTTCCTCTCTTGCTTCCCACATAATCCAAGGATATATCCCATCAGGCCCAGGGGACTTGTCAATCCTCAAGTTTTTCAAAATGCCCAACACATCTTCCTTCCTAACAAGTATCTTTTCTAGCTTATCAAGCTTACCAGTCCGTTTCATACTCTCCTCTTCAACAATACGGTCCCTCTCATTTATAAATTCTGAAGAAAAGTACTCATTCAAGATCTCCTATATCTTTCGACTCAATACACAGTCTCCCACTGCTGTCCTTGATTGATCCTACCCTCGTTCTCGTCATTCTCATGTTTCTCACATACGCATAAAAGGCCTTGGGGGTTATCCTTGATCCTACCCGCCAAAGATTTTTCATGCCCTCTCTTAGCTCTCCTAATCCCTTTCTTCAGCTCCCTCCTGGCTATCCTATATCCCTCCAATGCTCTGTCTGAACCTTGTTTCCTCAACCTTATGTAAGCCTCCTTCTTCCTCTTTACTAGACATTCAACCTCCCTCGTCAACCAAGGTTCCCTCACACGACCATCTCTTTCCTGCCTGACAGGTACATACATATCAAGGACACGTCGTATCTGTTCCTTGAAAAAGTTCCACATTTCAATGACATCCTTCCCTGATAGCCTATGCTCCCAACTTATGCTCCTCAGATCCTGTCTTGCAGCATCGTATTTACCCTTCCCCCAATTGTAAAACCTACCCTGTTGCATGCACCTATCTCTCTCCATAACCAAGGTGAAAGTCACAGAATTGTGGTCACCATCACCAAAATGCTCACCCACTAATAAGCCCATCACTTGTCCCGGTTCGTTACCGAGTACCAAATCCAATATGGCCTCCCTTCTGGTCGGACAATCTACATACTGAGTTAGAAAAGCTTACTGGACACACTGCACAAACACCGCCCTGTCCAATCTACTTGATCTAAAGAACTTCCAATCAATATTTGGGAAGTTGAAATCGCCCATGCCTACTATCCTGTGGCTTTTGCACCTTTCCAAAATCTGTTTCTCCACATCTCTGCTGCTATTGGGGGGCCTATAGTAAACACCCAACAAGGTGACTGCTCCTTTCCTATTTCTGACTTCAGCCCATACTACCTCCAAAGGCAGATCCCCCTCGAACTGCCTTTCTGCAGCCATTATACCATTTCTAATTAGCAACGCCACACCCCCTCCATTTTTACCACCCTCCCTAATCTTACTGAAACATCTGTAACCAGGAACCTCCAACGATCATTCCTGTCCCTCTTCTATCCACATTTCCATGATGGCCACAACATCGTAGTCCCAAGTACTAATCCACGCCTTATGTTTACCCACCTTATTTAAATGTTGTCATTGTACCAGCCTCCACCACATCCTCTGGCAGCTCATTTCATACACGCACCATCCTCTGTGAGAAAAAGTTGCCCCTTAGGTCCCTTTTATATCTTTTTCCTCTCACCCTAATCCTCCACCCCAGGGAAAATACCTTGTCTGTTTATCATATTCATGCCCCTCATGATTTCATAAACCTCTATAAGATCACCTCTTAGCCTCTGACGCTCCAGTGAAAATAGCCCCAGCCTATTCAGCCTCTCCCTGTAGCTCAAATCCTACAATCCTGGCAACATCCTTGTAAATCTTTTCTGAATCCTTTCAAGTTTCACAACATCCTCCCAATAGAAGGGAGACCAGAATTGCATGCTACAATCCAAAAGTGTCCCAACCAGCATCTGTACAGCTGCAACATGACCTCCTAACACTCAATAAGCTGACCAATAAAGAAAAGCATACCAAATGCCTTATTCACAATCCTAACTACCTGTGACCAGTTTCAAGGAACTATGAACTTGCGCTCTAAGCTGTCTTTGTTCAGCAACACTCCCTAGGAACTTACCATTAAGTGCATAAGTCTGGCTAAGATTTGCTTTTCCAAAGTGCAGCACCTCACATTTATCTAAATTAAACTCCATCTGCCACTCCTCAGCCCATTGACCTGTCTGATCAAGATCCTGTTGTACTCTGAGATAACCTTCTTTGCTGTCCACTACACCTCCAAATTTTGGTGTCATCTGCAAACGTACTAACTATACCATCTATGTTAACATCCAAATCATTTATATAAATGACGAAATGTAGTGGACCCAGCACCAATCCTTGTGGCACTCCACTGGTCACAGGCTTCCAGTCTGAAAGGCAACTCTTCACCACCACTCTCTGTCTTCTACCTTCAAGACAGTCCTGGTTTTAATAAGGTTTGTTCATAATGAACAGATGATTTTGAGTTATTAAAAAAGTCTCATGGATGTTTCTTTCATTTTCTTTAGTTGTACTAAAGAGAAACAATTGGACATTTTGTTAATTGCTACTACACTTTATTATACTAATGTATAATTAGTGGTATAGTGGGATTTGAGTATCCATGCATTCATCCCATGGTTGATGTTGAGAGTATTGGGCTTGTATCTTTATTACACGTACAGGAACTAACTGAAATGTAAAATAGTGTTTCATTTCTCTGTTGTGTATGATAAACTGTATTTCAGGCTGGGCCAATAACTTTCTCCTGCGTCGTAACAGATTCTGTAAAAAACAAACAATGCTCATTTCGGAAGCCAGTGGAACATAATGGGCTGAAGGGTCTCTTTCCAAGCTTTATGTGAAGGTTACGAGCTGTCGCCTCATGAAACGAAAATCACATGATTAATTTATTTTCAAGGAAGTCTCAGAGTGGAGAACCAGATGTGTTATTTTTAAACTTTTGGAAAATATTCAAAGTACCTCAAAAGGTCAAGTCATAAAATAAAAACCATTGGTGTTGGACATAGTATATTTTTGCGGATAAAGAATGGGCTAATCATCGAGTCATACAGCACGGAAACAGACCCTTTGGTCCAACTGGTACATGCCAACTATAATACTAAACTAAACTAGTCCCACCTACCTGCTCCTGGCCCATATCCTTCCAAACCTTTCCTATTCGTGTACTTACCCAAGTATCTTTTAAATATTGTAATTGTAACCACTTCCTCAGGATGTTTATTCCACACATGAAGCACCCTTTTAGAACAATTGCCCTTCATGTCTTTTTTAAATCTCTCTCCTCTCATCTTAAAAATGTGCCTCCTATTCTTGAAATCGCCCATCCTAGGGAAAAGACAACTACCATTAATTCTATCTACAAGGCAGACCAACCATTTAAATACAACACTGTATGAGATGCGCACCATCTTCTGAATGGCATTGAGAGATAGGCAGATAATTCTGACCTACCTGCAACAGACATAAATGAATAAAAACAAGATCACCAGGTCATTTCCCTGCATTTGTCCCTTGTGGGATCTTGCTATCTTTCCTCTGGCTTTGAAAGTAATTGGTTTGCCATTTGAGTGTGGCTGTTCAGCACTGCAGCACATTACTACCTTGATCACAGAGCAAATGAGAATTTATTGCCCTCGAGAGTTTTAAACCTCTAACAACACAAGAAACCAGTGGGGTTCCACAGGGATCAGTGCTGGGATTGCACATGTTTACTATATATTGGACACGAAGTTGGCAACTGAAGTATAGGATGTGTGCAAAGATGTGTTGTTTCTTTTGAAATGGGGGAACAAAAGAACATTATTATTTAAATGGAGAGAAACTGCAACACATAGGGTCTTGAGGTAATCAGGAAGGCTAATGTTATTTCAAGGAGATCGGAGTGTAAGAGTAGGAAGTCTCACCACAACTGTCCAAGGTGCTGGTGAGACCACATCTGGAGTACTGACAACAGTATTTGTTCCCTTATTTAAGGAAACATATAATTTCATTGGAGGCTGTACAGAGAAGATTCGCTGGATTGATCCCCAATATGAAGGAATTGTTATGAACAAAGGCTAACCTGTTGGGACTCTACCATTTTACCTCAAGCATTGGAGGCTGAGGGGTAACCTTTTAGAGGTTTATAAAATCATGAAGGGTATAGATGGAGTGAATAGCCAAAGTCTTTTTTTCCCCAGGTTAGCAGAGTCTAAACTGTGAAAGCAGAACAATATCAAAGGGACCTAAGGGGCAATGTTTTCATGCAGAAGGTAATGCGTGTATGGAATGGGCTGCCAGAGGAAATGATGGAAGCTGGTATAATTGCAACATGTAAAAGGCATCTGAATTGGTATATAAATAGGAAGGATTCAGAGGTTTATGGGCCAAATGCTGGCAAATGGGACTAGATTAATTTAGGATACCTAGTCCACATGGACCGAAGGGCCTGTTTCATGCTGAGATCTTTACAACTCTACTCACTGGAGTTGAGAAGAGCGAAAGGTGGTCTCATAGAGACATATGGGATTCTTAAGGATCTCGACAAGTAAATGCTGAGTAGATGTTTCCCCTCATGGAAGAGTCAAGGATCAATGGGCATAGTCAAGGAAAAGATGAGCACCAACTGAAAACTGAGGTAAAGGAGGAATTTATTTTCTCTCAAGAGTGTTGTGAGACTTTGAAACCCTTTGCCACAAAGCGCTGTGGGGGGCAAAGTCCTTGTAAGGTTTCAATAAATAGATTCTGATCAGTCAGGGAATCAAGGAAAGGGTCAGGAAAGTGGACATGAGGAATGGGATAACAGGCTCGAGGGGCAGAATGGCTTCCGGGGGGGGGGGGGGGGAGCCAGATTGAATTTCTGGGAAACATTCAAGAGACGTCCAACGGATGTGCCATTTTTATCCTCCCACAGGGATACCTCCAGCCGCGGATCAAAGGTCGGCTGAGGCCGCTCCGGGTAGGATGTCTCCTCCAAGGCCGGAGCCGGCAAAGGGGGCGCTGAGCCGGCGGCCTGTGAGGCGTTACTACCAGGAGCGCTGGCGGACGGAGTACCTGATGGATTACGATGGCGTGCGACATGGCCTGGTGTGTATGGTGTGCGGTAGCGGCCTGGCCACTCTCAAGCTGAGCACCATAAAGCGGCACATCCTCCAAAGGCACCAGGCCTCACTCAGTCTGACTGCCCGTCAGCGACGTATCGTCATGGCGACTTGGATGGATCGACTCCTGCACCAATCACAGCCCTCCTTAACCGGAGCGGGACACCTAAGGCACCGCCTCCTCTCTCACACAGACCAATCAGCGGCCGACAACTCTGCTCCCGCCGTTTCGCACCAATCGGGCCTCGAATTGCACGGGACCCGGTTTCCCGCTCTATCTCACGGCGACGGTCAGTTAGCGCAGCTGCCAGGGGAGAGTACTATGCTGCTCGACCAATCAGTTCCAGGGAAGCCCACCTCTATGATGGACAGCGTCGTTGACCAATCGAGCGTCGACCAAGTGCGACAGGTGCCAGGAAATGTGACACATCGATTCTATTCGGACTGCTCTATAGGGGAGGGGCGCAACGAGTGTCACCAATCAGAGAGTAGTAACCGGCAGCCAGGGGTGGAGCCAGAGACACTGACAGGTACACAGCAGCTCCAGCTCAACCAAGTTCTGAGGCCAAGTCCCTCCGCGTGCACCCAACCGCCTGGTTCCCGCGCGCACCCAACCGCCTGGTCTTGAGGCCAACTCCCTCCGCGCGCACCCAACCGCCTGGTCCTGAGGCCAACTCCCTCCGCGCGCACCCAGCCGCCTGGTCCTGAGGCCAACTCCCTCCGCGCGCACCCAACCACCTGGTCCTGAGGCCAACTCCCTCCAGCCTCACCCCCAACCACCTGGTCCTGAGGCCAACTCCCTCCAGCCTCACCCCCAACCGCCTGGTCTTGAGGCCAACTCCCTCTGCTCGCACCCAACCACCTGGTCCTGAGGCCAACTCCCTCCGCGCGCACCCAGCCGCCTGGTCCTGAGGCCAACTCCCTCCGCGCGCACCCAACCACCTGGTCCTGAGGCCAACTCCCTCCAGCCTCACCCCCAACCGCCTGGTCTTGAGGCCAACTCCCTCTGCTCGCACCCAACCACCTGGTCCTGAGGCCAACTCCCTCCGCGCGCACCCAACCGCCTGGTCTTGAGGCCAACTCCCTCTGCTCGCACCCAACCACCTGGTCCTGAGGCCAACTCCTTTTCCCCTCCCCCAGCCACATGGGGAATGCATTGAAGGGGGCAGGGGAGCCAATGTGGGGGTGGGAAATCATGGGTGGGGTCCAATGTGGGGTGAGGAGGAGTGAGTGTGTCACTATCTGCTGGTGAATTTATGATGTTTTCCCTAGTTCCTGAAGGGACCGAAGTCCGGTTGGATCCTCTTCATGTTGGCTCAGTTGTCGAGGTGGTGGGTTTTCCTGTGTTGCTGGATCAGCCACAACCCTCTGTTGATAATAACCAGGTGGTGCCACAGCACAACCCACTGGCTCCGTTGCCCAGTAAAGGTATCCGTCGTTACTACCAGGAACGCTGGAGGTTTGAACACCTGATGGACTATGACTGGTGGCGGCATGGCCTGGTCTGCATGGTGTGTGGCAAATCCCTGGCTACTCTCACCCTCAGCACCATCAAACGACACATCCTCCAAAACCATCCGCACTCGCTGCACTTCAACCAGGCCGAGAAGGAGAACATTCTGGAAGCCTGGAATGAGAGGGCTTTGCAGCGCGACTGCACAGCGGTGCAACTGGTGATGCCCAGGACAGGTTCTAACTGGTCAGCCGGTAAGAGGCCACGCTGTCACTACCAAGAGCACTGGCGGTTTGAGTACCTGATGGACTATGACCAGTGGTGGCACACCCTCGTCTGCATGGTGTGTGGAAAATCATTGGCTACTGTCGCCCTCTGCACCATCAAACGCCACATCCTCCAGAACCACCCGCACTCCCTTAACTTCAATCAGGCCGAGAGGAAGAATGTTCTGGATGTCTGGAAGAAAACCATATCTCTGCAGGAGAGTGCGGTGATCGAATCACGGGAAGAGGAATTGTCAGCCCTTAGAATACAGTCTGCAGTTACAGGTAAAGTCATTGCTATCAGATCTCTTGACTATCAAGAGTTCACACACCTCCAATCTATAATTCTGAGGCAGTTATCCACAAGAAGTTTCTCCCAAGGAAAACTGACCATGTCAAAATATCATGCTGTCATTATAGCTTCCTACATCTTGTAGCTGTGTAGACCCATCATCATGCAACTTCCATAAAACTATAAGAACTTTGAACAGGAGCAGGCTGTTTGGCCCCTCAATCCTGCTTCGCCATTCAATAGGTTCATGGCTGATCCAACGTCTCATATCCAGAATAGCACAAGAACAGGCTTGGGCCTGATAGAGAAATCGTCGATTACCTACTGTAACAACTTGGTAAATTATACCAAGAAGGGGCTAGTATTGAGAGTCAGCACTGTGTGCTCAATTGGATGTTGAGTCTCAAAGGAGAGGTGCATTAGAGGGGAGCGAGTACTGGGCAAGATATGACCCAGAGCCTGATTGACATACCTTAATGTTCTGGGTTCAGGTTCCCAAGTGTATCCAGAGCAGTATCAGAACCATGAGTGAATATTAGTGTGTTTGATTTGATGACACATCACAGATGGCAATTGTTGTGGTTCTGTTCGCCGAGCTGGAAGTTTTTGCTGCAAACGTTTCGTTCCCTGGCTAGGGAACATCATCAGTGCTATTGGAGCCTCCTGTGAAGCGCTGCTTTGCTGTTTCTTCCGGTATTTATACTGGTTTGTTCTTGCCGCTTCCGGGTGTCAGTTTCAGCTGTAGTAGTTTGTATGTGGGGTCCAGGTCGATGTGTCTGTTGATGGATGTTCTTGCCGTTTCCGGGTGTCAGTTTCAGCTGTAGTGGTTTGTATATGGGGTCTAGGTCTATGTGTCTGTTAATGGAGTTTGTGGATGAATGCCATGCCTCTAGGAATTCCCTGGCTATTCTCTGTCTGGCTTGTCCTATGATGGTAGTGTTTTCCCAGTCAAATTCATGTTCCTGGTTGTCTGAGTGTATGCTACTAGGGATAGCTGGTCGTGTCGTTTTGTGGCTAGCTGATGTTCATGAATGCGGATTGTTAGCTGTCTTCCTGTTTGTCCTATATAGTGTTTTGTGCAGTCCTTGCATGGTATTTTGTAAACTACGTTGGTTTGGCTCGTGCTGGCTATTGGGTCCTTTGTTCTAGTGAGTTGTCTGAGTGTGGAAGTTGGCTTGTGTGCTGTTATGAGTCCTAAGGGTCGCAGTAGTCTGGCTGTCAGTTCTGAGACGCTCCTGACGTATGGTAGTGTGGCTAGTCCTTTTGGTTGTGGCATGTCCTCGTTCCGTGGTCTATCTCTTAGGCATCTGGTGATTAAAGTTGCGTGGGTATCCGTTTTTGGCGAATACCTTGTATAGGTGTTCCTCTTCCTCTTTTCGCAGTTCTGGTGTACTGCAGTGTGTTGTGGCTCTTTTGAATAGTGTCCTGATGCAGCTTCGTTTGTGTGTGTTGGGGTGGTTACTTTCATAGTTTAGGACTTGGTCTGTGTGTGTTGGTTTCCTGTGTACCCTTGTGGTGAATTCTCCGTTGGGTGTTCTCTCTACTAACACGTCTAGGAATGGGAGTTGGCTATCCTTTTCCTCTTCTCTCGTGAATCGTATTCCTGTGAGTGTGGCGTTGATGATTCACAGAAATAGAAAAAACACACCGAATCATCACCGAAACAGAACCACAACAACGGACACCCGGGCTACAAATCTTCAAACAGATGGCAATCATGGGGAAATCCTAGTTAACCCATTATTCTGTGTTCTCAGAACCTGATCCATCAATGGTTCCACTTCTAAACTCTCTTCCTTGATTTCAATCCCTTTGTGACCTTCACACCCCTCCCCCAGCAGTCACCTCCAGTACCTACAACTCTTCCTGTCTAACATCCTCCAATTCTGATCTTTTGAGTTTACCGCAAATCCCATTGCTCCATCCCTGGCAGTGTATCTTTGGATGTCTGTGGTCCTAAGCTCTGGAATCCACTCTATAACTGATGTCTTCATCCTGTGAAACGCTCCTTAAAACAGATTGCTCTGACCTCACATTTCATTGCAAGTCCCTGTTTCTTTCTACATGGCTAGTATTCAAATGCAATCTGAATGACACTTCTGTGAAGGGTTCTGTGATGGATATTATCTACCTGGATTTAAAGGCCTTTGACAAGGTACACATTGGAGGCTACTGAGTAAGATAAGGATCCATGGTGTTAGAGGCAAGGCGCTAGCATGGATAGAAACTTGGCTCTCTGGCAGAGAGCAGAGTGGGGATAAAAGGGTCCTTCTCAGAGTGGCAGCCGGTGACAAGTGGTGTTCCACAAGGGTCAGTGTTGGGACCACAACTTTACACTTTATACATTAACGATCTAGATGAAGGCACTGAGAGCATTCTGGTTACGTTTGCAGATGATACAAAGATAGGTAGAGGGACTGGTAGCATTGAGGAGACAGGAAGGCTGCAGAAGGATTTGGACAGGTTGGGAAACTGGGCAAGTGGCAGATTGGTACAGTGTGGGAAAGTGTGAGGTCATGCACTTTGGTAGGAAGAATAGAGGCATGGACTATTTTCTAAATGGGCAGAAAATTCAGAAATCTGAAGTGCAAAGAGACTTGGGAGTTCTAGTCTCGGAGTCTCTCAAGGTAAACTTGTAGGTTGAGTCAGTAGTTAAGGTGGAAAATGAAATTATGGCATTTATTTTGGGAGGACTGGAAGATAAAAGCAGGGATGTACTTGAGGGTCTGGTCAGACCACATTTGGAAAACAGTAGAACTTTGACTATCCCAATGAGATGGACAGGGGACCATTTTTTTCAGATAGTTGATCATTCTGATAATCAACCTGATCGTAAACGAACAGTAGTTTATAAGTGCCGGTTATCCGAACATTTTTCAATTATCCGGCAACGCACACCATATGCCGTTTTCACGGGACCTTGAGATCTTGTTCAGATAATCTGAAATTCAGATAATTGAGATTGTATTGTATTGTGCGTAGTTTCAGGCCCCATATCTCAGGAAGGACATACTGGCCCTAGAGTGTGTTCAGAGGAGATTCATAACAATGGTCCCAGAATTTTTTGTTTTCTTAGATTAGTTAGAGTATGGGAACAGGCCCTTCAGCCCAACAAGTCCACACGGACCCGCCGAGGCGCACCCACCCAGACCCATTCCCCTACATTTACCCTTGCACCTAACACTACGGGCAATTTAGCATAGCTAATTCACCTGACCTGCACATTTTTGGACTGTGGGAAGAAACCGGAGCACGCAGAGGAAACCCACGCAGACACGGGGAGAATGTGCAAACTCCACCCAGACAGTTGCCCGAGGAGGAAATTGAACCCGGGTCTCTGGTGCTGTGAGGCAGCAGTGCTAACCATTGTGCCACCGTGCCACCCACAATGAAAAGCTTAACATTTGAGGACTCAGTCTATATTCGATGGAGTTGTGAAGGATTGGGGGGGGTGGGGGAGGAGGAGTGGGAAGAATCTAATTGAAACTTATAGAATACTGAATGGCCTGAACAGAGTAGATATTGGGAAAATGTTTCCATTGGCAAGAGATTAGGACCCAAGCATACAGCCTTAGAGTAAAGGGAAGATCTTTCAGAACGGATAGAAGGAGAAACTTCTTCAGTCAGAGATTGGTGAATCTATGGAATTCATTGCCACAGAAGGCATGGAGGTCAGATCTTTCAGTATATTTAAGACTGTGATAGATAGGCTCTTGAGGGTCAAGGGGATCAAGGGTTATGGAGAAAAAGCAGGGGAATGGGGTTGAGAATCTTATCAGCCATGATTGAATGGCAGAGCAGACTCTATCGGTTGAATGGCCTAATTTCTGCTCCCATGTCTTATAGATGTTTTAGTGTGCTGCACGTGGTATTAAAATGCAATTTGTTACTGTCCTGTTTTTGCATTGTAGAGGAAAATCCAGTCGTGGAGTTTGCAAAGGACATGTCCCCGAGTTGGGATGGAGAGAGGGATGGGAATACGAGCCCTGTGGAAATTGAAGTGTGCGTGGAGGAGCCAGATCTGAACTTACCGACACAGACAGTCAGGGGCCGGGCCCGAGGCCGGGGCCAAGGGAAGGACCATTGGAGGAACTATCAGGAGCGCTGGCGTCTCGAGTACCTGATGGACTATGACCAGTGGCGACATGGCCTGGTCTGCATGGTGTGTGGCAGTGCCCTGGCCACCCTCAAGCTCAGTACCATCAAGAGGCACATTCTCCAGAAACACCAGGACACCATGGATTACACACTAGCCGAGAAGGTGATGGTTGTGGATGAGTGGAACAAGAAAATCGCTACTGTTGCGAAGATGGACTTCTGGCAACTGTCTTCCAGTAGGAACAGGAGTCCTCCCAGGCAGCCAGGAGGAATGATCTGTGCCCAGCATTAATTTTTGACACCCATGCACACATCCTGTAGGGTCTGTGCAAATACAGGACTGGGGGAGGAGGCAGTTAACATTGGCTTTAATGCCTGACAGTATCACCCCTCCCAAAAGCTGTTCTCAGTTAAATGCTCACACCCACAACTAGCAGGAGCGGAGCAAGAGGTGTCCATCAGGAAACACCCCAGAACCACCCTATTTTGCACCAATTCTGATGTCAAGTGTGGCTGAAGGTAGCGTCTGTGCTCCAAGGAGAAGGTATCAGCCACTCCTGCCGGTAGACTAAGGTGACTGTGGGAGGGATTGGGGCAGGGAGCTTGGACTGTCTGGGCTGTGACACCCCCTTCCCTTAACTGGCGGCAGAGAGTCAAAAGATGTGAGAAACTGGTTTCTCAGGGAGTGACTGGGACATGGGTCAAAGGGCCAAAAAATAACCAGGAGCAAATATATATATCAGTTCATGATGCCACCCTTGGATTGAAGAGTAAAACAAGTTGGTGTGCAACTACTTTTGAGTCTCTGGCGTGGATGATGTTACTCAGTCGAGTCAGCATGGAGCTAATTCAGCGAAAAATACAACAAAATATAAGAGACCTAAGGGGCAACATTTTCACATTCAGGGTGGTACGTGTATGGAATAAGCTGCCAGAGGAAGTGGTGCAGGCCGGTACAATTGCAACATTTAAGAGGCATTTGGATGGGTAAATGAATAGGAAAGGTTTGGAGGGATATGGGCCAGGTGCTTGCAGGTGGGACTAGATTGGATTAGGCTATCCGGTTGGCATGGATGGGTTGGACCGAAAAGACTGTTTCCATGCTGTATATCTCTGTGACTCCATGACTCTAAAAGGAACAGACCCTTCAGCACACCAAGACTATGCCAACCCTTGATGACTTTTTAAAACTAAAATTTTGTCTCTATGCTATCCGTATCCCTCTATTCCCTGCCTATTCATATATCTGTCAAGATACCACTTAAACATTGCAATTGTACACACCTTCACCTCCTAATCTGGCAGCACTTTCCAGGTAGTTACCATCATAGGTGTAAAAATAAAACCTGCTTTTCCCATCCCTTTTAAAGTTAACCCCTTTTACCTTAAACCTATCTTCCCTAGTAATTGACATTGCTGTCCTGAGAAACAAATTCTCCTCACTATCCATGCCTCTCAATTTTATTTTTAAGACTCTTTAGAATGAGATAGGAAATGGTTAAACACTAGCAGTCACATCTGGATCCAGTCTTGTCCTCATACTCCCAACACCCATTCCCCAACCAAACCCTGCAACATTTTGTTGCAAAGTTCTTAGGCTTGGCTAGGATACAGCACACCTGTGAATCACACCTGTGGAGATGTGGTCTTATGTCATGATCCCCAACCCAGGGAGATCACCCAACAGAAATGGACCCTCGGTCGGCTCTGACCCAACAAGAGGGCAATCAGCTCTTCAGAACACCCAATGGGGTCTGAAAGTTCCTGCCGTGACTTAGGATTCTGCCTGACTGCAGTGAAGCATACATTTCCACTCCTTTATGACCTTCTGACTTGTATACATCAAAAGTGAAGGGGCAGTGACCTATATTTAAAGCAATGGGTTGAAGGAGTGGATGGGAGACAAGGAAAGTTTTTTTTTACCACCCAGATGGCAGTAAGGGTCTGGAATACCCAGGCTGGAAGGGAGAGTAAAGACAGAAACCATTGACTTATTGAGAAAGTATCAGGACCCAAACCTTAAATATTCCCTGCAGGACTATGGACTAAATGTTGGGAAGTGGGATTACCCTGGATAGCTCGAATTTCTGCAGCAGAGTCAATTGACCAGTGGCCTCTCTCTATATACTGTAAATTTATTATTCAGACAAATCCCAAAATATTAAAATGTTAAAACATCCTTCTTGTTCATCACAACATATAACAATTCCTACACTGTCCCCATCAAATATGGAGGAGAAAGTGAGGACTGCAGATGCTGGAGATCAGAGCTGAAAAACATGGTGCTGGAAAAGCGCAGCAGGTCAGGCAGCATCCAAGAAGCAGGCGCATCGACATTTCGGGCATAAGCCCTTCACCCCCATCAAATACACCCAGAACAAGTACAGCACCGAGTTAGAAACAGAGTAAAGCTCTCTCTACTCCTTTAAACTGAAAGTCAAGCTACTTCCATACTGTCCCCAAACGTTTCCAGGATAGGGGCAGTGGTGTCTCTATTGATCTAAAAGTAAACAAAGTAAGGCTTTCCTCGACACTGACCCTATCAAATATTCCCAGGACAGGGACAGCAAGTAAAGCTCCCTCTACAGTGTCCCCATCAAAAACTCCTAGGGCCAGGACAGTTTGGAGTTAGATATGGATCAAAGATCCCTGCAGACAAGTCCCCATGACAGATACAGTGCAGGATTGAATGGAATTCATGAATTGACAGGATCACCCTCCCTGACCATAAAGCCTAACTATTGACATAATGAGAGCCAATTTGGACTGGAAACCATGATGGAGAGTTCAATCAAAGTTTCATTGCCATCAAGGCAAACCTCAGAAGTTGAATTGGAGTTTGTGGGAATTCTTTTGTTGGGCAGGATTTTTCCTGTGGCTTCCATGTTTCACTTGCTATAAAAGGTTTTGCAATGCACTTTTGGCCAAGCTGTTCCTGTGCAGGTACAACGCTAGCATTTATCCCACACGGAAAATTGTCTAAGTATATCCTGTACACACAAAGCAAGACAAATCCAACTCGACCAGTCTACTCTTGATAATCAGTGTTGGAAGGTATTGTCAAAAGTGCGATCAAGCAGCACTTGCTCAATAACAACCTGCTTAGTGATGCCCAGTTTGGGTTCCACCAGGGCCAGTTAGTTCCTGATTTCATTACAGCTTTGGTTCAAAAATGGATAAAAGAACTGAATTCTGGAGGTGAGGTGAGATGAGATGAGAATGACAGCCGTTTACAACAATGCCACACTTGAACAAGTATGGCATCAAGGAGACCTAGCAACACTGGAGTTAAGGGGAATCTGGGGAAAGGTTCTCCATATGTTAGAACCATATCTGACACAAAAGGAAGGTGATTGTGGTTGGTGGAATTCAGCCATCTCAGGGTAGTGCCCTCTGCTCAACCATCTTCAGATGCTTCATCAATGACCTTCCCTGCATCATCAGGTCAGAAGTAGGATATTTCCCTATGATTGCACAACATTCAACACCATTTACAACTCCTCAGTTATTGAGGAGTCCATATCTAAATGTAACAAGACCTGGACAATATCCATGTTTGAGTTGACAAGTGGCAAGTTACATTTGCACCACACTACTACCAGACAATGACTAACTGCAATAGGAGAATCTAAACATCATCCCTTTACATTCAATGACATGATCACCAAATTCCCCACTGCCAATATCTTGGGGCTTACCATTGACCTGAGACTGAACTGTCTACCATCTACAGGGCACAAGTCAGGAATGGTGATGAAATTCTCTCCACGTGCATAGATGGGTACAGCTCTGACAACACTCAAAAAGTTTAATACCATCCAGATCAAAGCAACCCCTATTTTGGCACCCAATCCACCACTTTCAATGTTCACTCCATCCAATGCTTCGGTAATGGCAGTGTGTCCTACCCACAAGATGCACCGAAGAGGCTCCTGAGACAGCACTTTCCAAACCCAGGAGTGCTACTTTCTTGAAGGACAAAGGCAACAGAGGAACACCATCCCCTGCAAGTTTCTCTTAGAGCCCCATACCATCCTTATGTGGAAATACATTAGCATTTTCTCAGTGTCAATGGGTCAAAGTGCTAGAACTCCCTCAGAGCTTTGTGGATTTACCTCTAAATGAACCATAGCATTTCAAGAAGGCAGCTCACTAGATGGTAGTGGTTGTGGTTTTGGAAGGTGCAGATTGAATGGTAGTGTTGGTGTGTGGGGGGTGGTTTGGCCACAATGGTTGCTGATTAGAATTAAGGGGTGAACATGGTAGGATCAGCATATAAATAAGGAGCAGCAGAAGGTGCATAAGCAAACTGGAGTGGAGTTATACAGAGTGGGATTGGTCCAGCGTCTACTTAACATCCAGTTAGTTTGGTTACTACTTACAATATGACTTGCCAAGACAATTCAGAAACCCCTGCTGGAACTATCTGCGCCACCCCCAGCTGAGAGACTGCAGCATTTGCACTTAGAGGAATATACCTCAATTTATCAGAAATCAGCTTGTAAAATTCAAAAGAAATCTCTTACACATAGAAAGGAGACCAGGTAAACAATAAGGATGTAATTTAATTATCAACTTCACAATAACATTTTTGCAGGAATTGTCTGATTCTCAACAGTTCCATCTAATCCTAACATACACAGATTTCCAAGCACTCAGTTATACTTCCCCTGTTCAGTTCGCTCCCTCAAAAACACAATTGGCTCCAAAAAGCCTGACCTTACTAGACAAACATTAAAACATCAGGTTTCAACTGCCCAAACAGTCCTGCAGTGGGTGGGAAGTTAGAGAATGGAAAGACGGAGGGAAGGTATAACTGCAGTTATAATGTTATCTCAGGCTGTATGTAGCTACAGCAATGTCCTGACATGAATTCATAAGGGCTTTAGCCAACAGATAGGGTGGCTAACCTCACCCTTAAGTATTTGTATGGATAAACCTAAGCTCAGTGAAGAATGCTATAGCACACAGTGGCCAAACCTCTCGACTCATGATTTACATACCACCCCTCAGAAGCTAATTTCAACTTTTCACTTGGTCAAAAGCTGAATCCTGACATGGAAGTAGATTAATTCAGAGTTTTGGGCCAACAATGAGGATGTTATGCCTTTATGATGTGCGCTCTTGGTGCAGCACAGTAAGGGAGGGAAGTGAATCATAAACTACAAAGTTAAGCAATTAAAATTAACAACAACCAATTAAATGTCTAGGAGCTTGTTTAAGTACAATCAAAGCAATAGGAATTCTGTTTTTTTAAAAAAGGTAGCAGGTTCTACTGTGTCCATGCAAGCCCCCAATACAGGGCAGGCCTTTATTAGGTAGGGAGAGGACAACCGCACACCTTGCAGTCCTACACTACTTCGCCCTCCAGTGTTCTATACAGAGTTACAACTGTGCGAGTACACAGAGTCAGAAAGAGGTCGACATGGGCTTTGTCCTGCTATTATCTGCCCTGCCCTCCTACATGGGGCATATTCCAAAGATCATAGCTCCTCCCCTAAACACGCACCCGTCCTTCTAATCAATAGCTTATTGGCCAGTGTACCTTGAGGTTAACCATTTTATTGAGATTGCCATGCCATCCCTTGGTGAAGTTTGCTGCAGGAATATCTCATAATGGAATGACAATCTGTGGTTATCTCACACAATGGACCAAGCAGGCAAGTGGGGAATGAAATGAGAACAGCACCTCAAGAGCATAGTGTCCTCTTCAAACAAGACTCAAGGACAGGGGGTGGGAGGGGGAAGGACAGTTACTTTTGCAAAGCCAGTACTGAAACCTGGTAGGGGGAATGGGGCAGATTGAATGGCATATATATACACACACACACACACACACTAACTACAGACATACATCACTTACAATTCAGAAATTCATCTGTCACTTGCCTATTTCCTACTCCTCCTCCCCCAGTTTCTCAAAGACTGTTCAGTTAACAGTGACAAATATTTTCACATGCACCCTCAATTATATACACAATTGGGGGAAGGAGATTGGTTCTCTCTTGATCTCCACCCTGTAGCTCAGTAATTTCTACAGCAGTTTACAGACAGTGTTTTTCAGAGAAGGGCAAAACAGAAAATATATATATTTATAATCTCTTTGAAACAGAAGCAGCAGAAAAGGAATGTGTCTTAAGCCAGTGATCAACAGACACACAACGTACTAGTGACCCCCTTGCTGGCTGAGATCGACCGGGGGGTAGAGGGTGAGGGTGTGGGGGAGGCAAGAACAAATAGCAAAATCCTGGAAGCAGTCCACAACAGCAGGAATGGTGGCACGCAGGCCCAAGCAGACAGACAGCAAGCATTTAGCTCCAATACAGAGTTTTAGTTTAGTAGTGAGGACAAAGGGAGGAGTGGCAATGGAGGGTGCTGAGCGGGGTCTCCCCTGCTGTTACTCGCTCTTTCGTTTTGCGCCTGGAAGCTTCTCTTGGATCCTGAGGAGAGAGAGACACACACACATTCACAGGTTAGCATTATCTGGAAAATTCGTCAGAACCAAAAGCACAAATGCACTATCTGGGGACTGAAAACAGAAAATTATCTGAATGAACAACATACAAAGCGGAGGGCTGATTTTGCAAGAACAGATTTGTTCTTTGGAATAATGTGCATATCACAGAATCCCTACAGTGTGGAAGCAGGCCATTTGGCCCAGCGAGTTCACACCGAACCTCCAAATAGCATACCACTCAGACCCACCCCCTTACGCTGCATTTTCCAAAGCTAACCCTCACTATGGACAATTTAGCTGGCAAGTCCAACCTAACCTGCACAACTTTGGACTGTGGGAGGAACCCGGAACATCTGGTAGAAACCCATACATTCACAAGAGAGAAAATGCAAACTCCACAGAGATAGTCACCCGAGGGTGGAATTGAACCCAGACCTCTCAGTGCCAACCACTGTGCCACTGAGATATAGCGACAGATTGGGTGAGGGCTTTCAATTTAAAGAAGAGAAATGCTGAATATTCTGTGCCAAGAGTTGGGGTGAAGGCAGAGATCACTGCCTCAAAACTGAGACAGTGACATCTCTTCAAGGGAAGAGAGTTGTTAGAGGAGGGATTCAGATTCTTTGCCTGGACTTCACTCTAATACAGCCACGCACAGCGATCCCACATATTGAACAGAACCAGATACCAGAGAGTCAGGCTTAACTGGGAAAACATTTGGCTTTGTCCCCTCAGTCCTCCCCAGAAGTCAGATTCCAGGGACTGAGTGGAGGAGTAATCATTTATCTCCACCGCACTGGTGGTACTTTCCCATATCCCCAGCTTGAATAAGTCCCCCCATAAGAAGCATTTCAGAGAATTTAAAGAATACTTACTTCCCAAAAGCACAGGCTGCCTGCTTCTGAACTAGTTCAATGTAATGATCAATCTGTGTCTGTATTAAAAAAAACACAAAGGAGTTACAGTTCCTCCTGAAATAACTTTCCAAATCACATCTCTGCTGATCTCAGGGGCAGTGACCACAGACAGATCCTTGTGGAGCCCCACAGTCTGAAGCCAGCAACCCAAACACACCACAGAATCCTAGCACTCACTCAGCCCCCAAAACACATGCACCTTGAGATCCTGATGAGACCCTGAAAGATTCAGCCCACCTTGTCCCATTCCAGGTAAAATTGCCATAGTGCTACTGGACCACAGGGCTGCTCTTTCATCAGACAGAGATGGTGAGTGGGGTTTCGGGTGGTTGTTCCTTAATGATCATTTCAGCTGGTGGGGGCAGGAATTGAACCCAAGCTTTTGGCATTTCTCTGTATTGCCAGCCATCCAGCCAACAGAGCTAACTGATTCCCCGCCTGTCCCACTATTCAACAGGACACACACAACAGGGTGCGAGGGAATAACCCCAGGGCGCGCACACTGCCTACAGCAGCACCCCGCCTCCCCCCATCAAGAACCTACCTGGTAAGCTTGATAGATGATTGGGATGCTGAAGGTCAACAGTACCGCTAGACAGAGCAAAGGAGAGAAATAACCACAGTTAGAACAAGCTACAAATACACACAATGTTGACAGCTATCCGACACAATGCACCAGTTCCAGTCTCTCCCATCTCATCCCGTACCAGATCCCACCCAGCCCCAGGCAAACACCAAATCTTCCCCCACCCACACAAAGGGTCTAAGCTCCTCCTGCCACCACCCTGAGATCTCCCTCCCCTACCCACCCAAACAGGCTCTCTCCCAATCCACATCCTGAATATGCACCCCCTTACCCAAACCTCACCTACCCACAGTGTCCCACCCTACCCATACCCAGAACATGGCCCACCCCAAATCACCCCCAATCCCTGCACACAGTTTCACCCCTCCTCCACAACAGTTCTCCAGCCCTGGGTTTCTCTTCCACAGGAAATGACTTTGTTCAGATTCACAATAATTGAACAGCCTGAGGCTATAACATACCCAAAATCAGGAGAGTCAACCCATTGAAGACAGCTCCAACGTAGGTCATTAGCCACATGAGAACTGCAAGCTGCGGACAGAACAGGCAAATGTCAGGCATAAGATGATGGAGTGCAAGCTTCCTAGACCCAGCTCAGTCCCAACCCCAGAAAACCTGCACCCACACCAGGAAAGGGGCAAGAGGGATCGACAGGTGAGACAGAGTGAGAGAGGGGAGGGAGAGAGAGAGAGAGAGAGAGAGAAGGGGGCAGAGAAAAAAAACGGGGGGTGGGGGGGGGGAAAGAGGGGGAAGGGAGCAGGTTGGAGGGAGAGAAGAGAAAGTGGGAGAAGCCAGGTTTTATTGCAAATTCATCATGGTCTGAAATTAAAATCAGAGCCCAAACATTACAGTTCAGTCACTAACCTTCAGTGAATCCACTAGATCCTGGACCAGGAAAAGCTGCAGCAGATATTTCAGCACTCTGTTCAAGTGGGTGAAGCCTATGGTGCAGTATTTATGGAATGTTTCCGAAGACATGGTGATATCCTGTTCCAGATAAGGCCTGGACAGAGTGAAGACAGATCCTGTCACTGGAACAGCCTAGGTTTCAAGACAAATTCGACCCGCTGTTCCCCATCCAATTCAGGCAGTTCCGTTTAATCACTGGCTGTTCTGAAGAGCAGGCCAGTTGTGGGGGGGTAGGGAATCCATGTAATCCGGCTCCAACACCCTGAACCATCAAACAAGATCTGGGGAAGGTGGGACCTCTATAAACAGGATGGTCTACACCTGAACCTGAGGGGCACCAGTATCCTTGGGGGGAGGTTTGCTAGTGCTCTTTGGGAGGGTTTAAACTAACTCTGCAGGGGCATGGGAACCTAGACTGTAGCTTTAGGGTACAGGACCTGGAGTGTAGGGAGGTTAGGAACATGGCATCAATCTTGAAGGAGGGTGCCTGTAAACAGGAAGGTGGCTTGAAGTGTGTAGACTTCAATGCGAGAAGTATATGAAATAAGGTAGGTGAACTTGCAGCGTGGGTTGGTACTTGGGAGTTCGATGTTGTGGCTATTACGGAGACATGGGTAGAACAGGGACAGGATTGGTTGTTGCAGGTTCCAGGATTCAGGAGAAGAGTGAAAGTAATATGGTGGTTGTTATGGGGGACTTTAACTTTCCAGATATTGTCTGGGAAAGCTATAGCTCAAGTATGTTAGATGGGTCGGTGTTTGTCCAATGTGTGCAGGAGGGTTTCCTGACACAATATGTAGACAGGCCAACAAGAGGGGAGGCCAAACTGGATTTGGTTCTGGGTAACGAACCAGGCCAGGTGAATTGGAGGTAGGTGAGCACTTTGGGGACAGTGACCATAATTCGGTGACTTTTATTCTAGTGATGGAGAGGGATAAGTGTGCACTGCAGGGCAAGAGTTATAGCTGGGGGCAGGGAAATTATGATGCATTGAGGCATGACTTAGGATGCGTGGCTTGGAAAAGTAGGCTTCAAGGGAAGGGTGCAATCGATATGTTGAGCTTGTTCAAGGAGCAACTACTGAGTGTCCTTGATAAGTATGTACCTGTCAGGCAGGGAGGAAAGGGTCGTGTGAGGGAGCTGTGGTTTAATAAGGAATTGGAATCCCGTGTTAAAGGGAAGAGGGCGGCCTATGTAAAGATGAGGCATGAAGGTTCAATTGGGGCGATTGAGAGTTATAAGGTAGCCAGGAAGGATCTAAAGAGAGAGCTAAGAGCAGCAAGGAGGGGACATGAAAAGTCCTTGGTTGGTAGGATTAGGGAAAACCCAAAGGCTTTCTATAGATATGTCAGGAATAAAAGGATGACTAGGGTAGGAATAGGTCCAGTCAAGGATAGTAGTGAGAAGTTGCGTGTGGAGGCTGAAGAAATTGGGGAGACACTGAATGAATACTTTTCGTCAGTATTCACTCAGGAACAGGACATTGTTGCCGATGTGAATATTGAGTCACAATTAATTAGAATGGATGGCTTTGAGATATATAGGGAAGAGGTGTTGGAAATTCTGGAAAGGGTGAATGTAGATAAGTCCCCTGGGCCTGATGGCATTTATCCTAGGATTCTCTGGGAAGCAATGGAGGAGATTGCAGAGCCATTGGCCTCGATTTTTATGTCCTCATTGTTTACAGGAATAGTGCCAGAAGACTGCAGGATAGCAAATGTGGTTCCCTTGTTCAAGAAGGGGAGTAGGGATAACCCCTAGTAACTATAGGCCGGTGAGTCTTACCTTTGTTGTGGGCAAAGTCTTAGAGAGAATTGTAAGGGATAGGATTTATGAACATCTGGATAGGAATAATGTGATCAAGGATAGTCAGCATGGTTTTGTGAAGGGCAGGTCGTGCCTCACAAACCTTATTGAATTCTTTGAGAAGGTGACCAAGGAGGTGGATGAGGGTAAAGCGGTAGATGTGGTGTGTATGGATTTTAGTAAGGCGTTTGATAAGGTTCCCCATGGTAGGCTACTGCAAAAACTACGGAGGTATGGCATTGAGGGTGAGTTGGAGGTTTGGATTAGGAATTGGCTGGCTGGAAGGAGACAGAGGGTAGTAGTTGATGGTAAAGGTTCATCTTGGAGTGCAGTTACCAGCGGTGTTCCGCAAGGATCTGTTTTGGGACCATTGCTGTTTGCCATTTTTATAAATGACCTGGAGGAGGGGCTAGAAGGTTGAGTGAGCAAGTTTGCGGAGTTGTTGACAGTGAGGAAGGATGTGGCAGGTTACAGCGGGATATAGATAAGCTGCAGAGCTGGGCAGAAAGGTGGCAAATGGAGTTCAATGTAGATAAGTGTGAAGTTTTTCACTTTGGTAAGAATAACAAGAAGATGGAGTGCTGGGCTAATGGTCAGATACTTGGTAGTGTGGATGAGCAGAGGGATCTTGGTGTCCATGTACACAGATCTCTGAAAGTTGCCACCCAGGTAAATAGTGCTGTGAGGAAGGCATATGGCGTACTGGCTTTTATTGGTAGAGGAATTGAGTTCCGGAGTCCTGAGGTCATGTTGCAGTTGTATAAGACTCTGGTGCGGCCTCATCTGGAGTATTGTGAGCAGTTTTGGTCGCCATACTACAGGAAGGATGTGGAGGCACTGGAACGGGTGCAAAGAAGGTTTACCAGGATGTTGCCTGGTATGGTAGGAAAATCATATGAGGAAAGGCTGAGGCACTTGGGGTTATTTTCATTGGAGAAAAGAAGGTTTAGGAGTGACTTGATAGAGGTGTACAAGATGATTAGGGGTTTAGATAGGGTTGACCATGAGAACCTTTTTCTACGTATGGAGTCAGATATTACGAGGGGGCATAGCTTTAAATTAAGGGGTGGGAGGTATAGGACTGATGTTAGGGGTAGATTCTTTACTCAGCGAGTCATGAGTTCATGGAATGCCCTGCCAGTAACAGTGGTGGACTCTCCCTCTTTATGGGCATTTAAACGGGCATTGGATAGGCATATGGAGGCAAGTGGGTTAGTGTAGGTTAGGTGGGCTTGGATCGGTGCAACATTGAGGGCCAAGGGCCTGTACTGCTCTGTATTTTTCTATGTTCTATGTTCTAAGACAGGGATGCCGGAGTCCTCCATACAATCTGCAAGACGGTGTCTCTGGATGGAACCACACACTGCCCAAAGACTATGAAATATCTGTGAATCTTCAGATATGCTATACCCCACCCCACCCTAAACCACAACCCCAACCTCAGGGGAGGAACTGGAGGGGGAATAGGAAGTGGAAATGATCAAATAGACATTTGCTGAAATGGCTTTTGAAGCGCAATCTTACTTGAAGGGATTTCCATCGTTGGTTTTCTGCACAGCCTGTACCACGGACTTGTAGATGCGGAAACTGATGGTGACGGACAGCAAAGCCAGCACAAGATAGGCCAACACACTGACCACACTAAACACTGCCAGCGAGACCAACAAGGTCAGAATGGACCCAAACACAACCCCTGTCTTCTTAGGATCACGCCAGTAGATCAAATCCTTCACTGTAGAGGGAGAGAGAGAAAAACCATATTCATCAGGAACCATGGCAGATACATTCCTAGTGCACCCTCGGTCTCTCCCCAAGGCACATCTACAGCAGTGATGGAAGGGGTGGAAGGTGGTGCGTGGGTGTGAAATGAACAACCTTGGATGTGTCAATCTAAAAGCACTCAGTCTCTTGGGTCATGCACAAGGCCTCTGAGCCAGGTGTGGGCATGTTGCCCCACTCACACCTTGCCTAGCCCTATGCACCTCACTATGAAGCATTTACTTGCCCAAATCAAAGTGGGAGACACCCCACAGTCTCATCCATCCACACACCATTAAAGCTTGGGACACCCCCTGATAAAGGACTGAACCAACCTGAAGCTGAAGCCAGGTACTCAAGTGACAGTCCAATGGGTCTAACACCAAACTCTCCCCAGCGGGTGTGCATGTGGGCCAGGCCCCATCCCCACCCCAGTGATCACTGGAATGAGGTGACCTCTCTCAATGGGAACATGGTGGTGCAGGTAGAACAGTGAGCCTCCAGGGGCTAGGGATAACATGTGGGAGCTACGTTTGGTGTGAACACTAAGTGAGGCTGCAAGCAGCAGCACTGTCATCACCAGCACGTGGACAGATAGACAATAAACACAATGAGTTGTGTGTCAGAGACCAGGCAGCCACGATACAGGTATAGGGACAATCAAACACTTTCAGTGGCTAGAGGGAGAGGGCACAAGTGAGAGCAAGAGAAAGAGAAAAAAAAAGGAGAGGGCGAGGGGGGCGGAAGGAGAGAGCGGTGGGGGTGAAGGCGTGGGGTGAGAGAGAGCGGGGCAAACAGAGAGAAAGAGAGGGTGAGAAATAGAGGATGAGGAAAAAAAAGAGGGAGACACACACACACAAATGACCAGCAGCCCAGGGAGTCCCTATGGGCTGTTCAGCCCACACAGCCAATATCACCCATCCTTCCCCTCTCTGGTAATCTCTGTAAAAATGAATACTTATTTATTGAAGGCATTAACATCATATCCCATACTGCCACAGTCACACCTGGGGAATAAAGGAGCAGGAGACAGAGGGAAAATAAGGAGAGTCGTCAGAATGCATCAAAGCTGTGACTGATTCGGAGCTGAGAGTGTGAAGCAGCTGACTGGATAACAGAGCAATGACCTAATCTACTCTTTGTACACAAACAACTCATTCACACAGACTGTACAAACAAGATTACTGACACAATCCAAATCAGTCCCCAACATAACCTTCTTCAAATCAGAGCCAGTGAAAATAAGGCCATGCCTCAAGGGCAAACTGTAGACCATTCAGCCCATTAAGTCTACCCCTCCCCATTGAATGTGATCTGATAATCCTCAATGCCACTTTCCTGCCTTTTCCCCATAACCCTTCATTCCCTTAGTAATTAAAGATCTGTCTCTCTCAATCCCGATATACTTACACAGCAGCCCTCTGCAGTGAACGATTCCCCAGATTGCTAGCCTCAAAGAAGCTTGTTGGTCTTAAAAGGGTGACCTCAGATTGTGCTCTCTGATTGTAAACTCATCCAAAAAGGGGAAACAACCTCTTTGCAGCTACATTATCAAGTCTAAGAATCTTGAATATTTTTAGTTCTTCCAACTTCCAACTTCAGTCTCCCTCCTCACCCAGGATCAGCCAAGTGAACCTTCTGTGGACTCTCTCCAATACTAGCGTATCTTTCTTATTATAAGGGGATGAAAACTGTTTACAATATTCCAGCTGAGACCTGACTAGTGCCTTGTATAGTTTAAGCAAAAACTCCCTATTTTATGTTCCATTTGAAATAAATGCCAACATTTGCCTTCTCTATTACCCAATGAACTTGGATGCTCACTTTTTGTGATTCATGAATGAGGACTCCCCACCTCCCTCTGTTCTGCTGCTTTCTGCAGTTTTTCTCCATTGAAATAATATTCAGCTTTTGTATTCTTCCTGCCAAAGTGCAGAACCTCGCAGCTTCCCACATTATATTCCATCTGTCAAGTTTTACCACTCACTCAACCAGTCTGTATCCCTCTGCAGACTTGGTGTCATCCTCAGCATTTAACTTCCCACCTATTTTTGTCATCCACAAGCTCAATTACAGCATTTTTCGTTTCTTCATAAAAGTCATCAACAGATATTGTCAATAATTGCAGCCTCAGCTCTACTAGTTACAGGTTGAAATCCTGAAAATGGATGCCACATTCCACCACTTAGTCTTCATTAGCTAATCCTCTATCCATGCTAAATACTACCCTCATGGGCTCTTGGCTTATTAGATAGCTGTATGTGCAGTACCATAGAGGGGAGGTGATGGACTAATGGTATTATCGCTGGACTGTTAATCCAGAGACCCAGGTCATGTTCTGGAGATTCGGATTTGAATCCTGCCAAGGCAGATGGTGGAATTTGAATTAAATAAAAATATCTGGAATTAGGATCTAAAGGTGGCCATGGATCCAGTATTGGAAAAAAAACCCATCTGGTTCACTAATGTCATTTAGGGAAGGAAACGGCCATCCTTACCTGATCTGATCTACATTTCACTCCAGACACACAGCAATGTGGTTAACTCTTAACTGCCCTCTGGGCAATTAGGGATGGACAGTAAATGCTGGTCTAGCCAGTGACGTCCACATCCCATGAATGAATTAAACAAAATCCTTATCAGATGCCTTTTGGAAATCCGACATATTTTGTTTACTGCTTCCCCTTTATCTATCCTGACTGCTATCTGTTCAAAGAACTGTAATAAACTTGTCAGACATGGTTTCCCCCTCATGAAGTCATGCTGTCTTTGCTCTATCACATTACACATTTCCAAATACTCTGCTGTGAACATTCCTTCTAGACCCTGACTCTGACCTTCCATGCCCAGGGATTGTTGTGTTGAAGAAGGGCTTTTGCCCAAAACATTGATTTTACTGGTCCTTGGATGTTGCCTGAACTGCTGTGCTCTTCCAGCACCACTAATCCAGAATCTGGTTTCCAGCATCTGCAGTCATTGTTTTTACCTTGTTGTGTTGACACCATTCGCAGCATTGGTTTCTGAGTCAGATCTCAGAGATTGTCACAGAAGAAAATAAAAAATTTGTAAGAACACTGCACTATTACCTCCTTTAGAATACAGTCTAGTGTTTTCCCAATGACAGATGTTAAGGTAATGAGCAAGTTACTTCGGCTGTCTCTTTCATCTTTTAGACTATAAAGGTTTTAGTATTCTTTAGTACGCTAGGCTGCATCCAAACAGGTCTGGGGGGGCGGGGGGGGGGGGGGGATTCCTCAGTCTTTAGCACCATTCAGTCCCTTTCCCCCAGCACTGATAGGTGTGTGTGTGTGTGTGTGTGTGTGTGTGTGTGTGTGTGTGTGTGTGTGTGTGTGTGTGTGTGTGTGTGTGTGTGTTTTGGGGTGGGGGTCGTCAGATTAACGACAGCAATTATGGGATATTTATGAGGGTGCACAGGGGAGAATGCCCCTGAGAAATCCACAATGCAAATGCAAAGTCCAGGCTTGGGAATACGCTAGGGTAAGGACAACACAGGAACTAGGAGCAGGAGTAGACGATATGGCCAGTCAAGCCTGCTCCGCCATTCAATAAGATTATGGCTGATTTCTTTGTGGACTCAGCTCCACTTACCTGTCCTCTTACCATAACTCTTCATTCCTTTGCTGTTCAAAAATCTAACTTTGCTTTAAAAACATTTAAATGAGGTAGTCTCAACTGCTTCACTGGGCAGGGAATTCCATAGATTCACAACACTTTGGGTGAAGAGATTCCTCCTCAACTCAGTCTGAAATCTGTTCCCCTGTATTTTGAGGCTATGACCCCTAGTTCTAGTTTCACCCACCGGTGGGAACAACCTCCCTGGTTATCTATTCCCTTCATAATTTTATATGTTTCTTTAAGATTTCCAACACCCCACTCTCCATTCTTCTAAATTCCACTGAGTAAGCATTCTTCATTCATCTCGATTCACTAGGATAAATCACTACATGAAAATTCCACTCTGAAATTAACCACTAAACTCATAGCATGATACAGTCACAAGGAGCAGAGACACCCTCATGACCTCATCTTTCACCAAGCAGTTAGTTTTACAGTATACTGCACATAAACAATACACCCCTCCCCCATTATAAATTCCTGCCTGTTCATTTATAACAACTGTCAACAGACACACTGTAATGACTCAATCCCTACCTGACGAGACTATCCCACAAGGGGATTTGGAGGAGACTAGGCCTGGATTCTCCAGAGTTTCGAAGAATGAGAGGTAATCTCATTGCAACACGCACAACTCTTACAAGGCTCGACAAATTGGAAGTAGACAGGACCATGGAATCCCCACAGTACAGAAAGAGGCCATGCGGCCCATTGAGTCTACCCGCCAAACAACTGTTTTCCCCAGCCTGGGAGGAGGGAGCAGCATCTCGAAGCTGGGATGATTTCAGGGAAAGGGCAGACCATTCAGGACAGAGATAAGGAGGAATCCCTTCAGTCAGAGGATAGTGAATCTTTGTGGATTTCTATATCCCAGAGGCTTTGGATACTCTATCAATGGGCAGGTTAATGAATTCACAGGTTTCTAAATGACAAAGACACCAAAGCAAATGAGGTAGGACAGAAATATGGTGTTGAGGGGGAAGGTTAGCTATGATCTGGTTGAATGATGGAACAGGCCTAAGGGGCCGAATGGCCTACTCCTGGTCTTTATTTTTTGTATTCCAGTTTGGGAGTGGGGTGGGAGATCATTGAACAACCAATAAGGGAGGAGGTGTAATTACAACATAACATGTTTACAGGAGGACATTTCTGTTACTAATGCGATCATTGAACCTACTCGTTTAAAACTCAGGATCAAGTCTGGAGTTAATAACATCTCCAGTTCCTGGTCCAGTTTTCCTCCACTCTCTCATTGCAACTCAATGTGGGCAGCACACTGGTTAGCACTGTTGCTACATAGTGCCAGGGACCCGATTTGATTCCAGCCTCAAGCGACTGTCTGTGTGGAGTTTGCACATTCTCCAAGTGTCTGTGTTTCCCCTCCGGGTGTTCCAATTTCTTCCCACAATCCAAAAACGTGCAGGTTAGGTGAATTGACCATGCTAAATTTCCCTAAGTGTTCACAGATATGTAGGTTAGGTGCATTAGTCAGGGGTAAATATAGGGTAGGGGAATGGGTCTAAGTGGGTTTCTCTTGAGAGGCTCAGTGTGGACTTGTTAGGCCAAAGGGCCTGTTTCCACGCTGCAGAGATTCTATGATGACAAGGATTGTGTTTAAATTTGGCCTCAACAGCTCACCACATGGGACACTGATTATTCTGCATGTCCCACTGTCATAATCCTCAGTAACACTTTCTGAATGTTTAAGCATTCGATTTGCCAATATAAACATTCAAAATAGAAGCATGTAAACCATTCCCTGTCACAGGGTAGCGAAAGTCTATAGCCAGCAGGCAGCAAAGTTGAGTAAGTCTCAGGCATCGCAGACAAGGAATAAAGAGCTCTTCTATTCATGGAATGCCTGTGAACAACATGCAGAAAACTTACTAAAGAACATTTTCAAAATTAACCCTTTGCCCCTATTCTATAACAAATCAGAGGGCCAAAGGTGAAGCAATAGGGGTGACTGCAAAGTGCAGAGGAGTGTGGGTGGTAGCAGAAACAAACTGAATGTTGGAGAAACCCGGCAGGTCTGACTGCATCAATGGAGAGAGAAATAGTTCAGAATTCGATTCTGGTCTGACTCTTCTTCAGTTCTACTGCAGAAGAAACATATTTTGAGTAGCTTCTTTGAGGAACGGGGGAACATAACCCCTTCAACACCTCTCCTTTCCCCACAACTTGCAAAAGATCCTCTCACCTGACATGGGAGAAGGTCGATCCCGGTCTCACCAAAGAACTTGACTGCATCTTCCAGGCTAATACTCCCAGCGCAGTGCTGTGGCAGTGCTACGCTGGCTACACAACATCATTCAAATTGACGATCTGACCAGTCTCGTATGCCGTGCCTGGGATCTTGCTGTGCCCTACTGCGAAGGCAATGGTTTAGGGATACCATCAATCCAGAAACTCAGTTAATGCATTTGGGACCCGAATTCAAATCCCATTATGGCAGATGCAGGGATTTGAACTGAATAAAGAATCGAGAATTAAGAGTCTACTGATGACCACGGAAACTATTGTTGATTGTCAGAATAACCATCTGGGTCACTAACATCCTTCAGTGAAAGAAATCTGCCATTCTTACCTGGTCTGGCCTATATGTGACTCCAGATCCACAACAACATGGGTGACATAATTACCCACTGGACAATTAGGGACGGGCATTAAGTGCTGGCCTAGCCAGAGATGCACCCATCTAGTGAGCCTCTACTTTGCAGCAACATAAACCATAAGGGGAGGCAATGACCTAGTGGTTTTATAACTAAGCTATTAACCCAGAGAGTCGGGCAATATCCCAGAGACTTGGGTTTGAATCCTGCCATTGCGGATGTTGGAGATTGAATTTAATAAATGGTGCAGAGGGCACTGAATGAGGGAGGTAAAAATCAACAAAACTAGAACTGGCCAATAGCAGAACCAACGTGTATTCTGCTCCATCAGTCACTCAGAACAGGAATTTTGTCAACTGGTTTACAAACATTTCCCATCCAAAATCTAACTCAACTCCAGATAAATCCAGTCACCACTACCTCCTACAGAACACAGATTTCTGAATACTAATCACCCTGTGACACAAGACATTTGTCCACATCTGTCCTCAATAAGAGTGCCCTTTCCCTCAAACTTCCTCTGGCCTCCACCCCTCCTATCAGTTCCAGCCTATCCTCTAGGCATTCAGCCTGTCCAGACCTTCCAGCATCTTTTACCTTTCAATGAGATCACCTCTCCTTCTTGGTTTTAATATCTGGGAGTGTTACCACCCACAACCAAATGACCTTCCCACCACCAACTCACCATGAGTTATACCATCATCAAAAGCGAGGACTCGGAGTAGGGAGAATGAGAACCTCTCAGCCTTCTAACCTCCAGGAGACCAGGAGGGGGAGGGAGAGATGCAGAGAGGTTTAGGGAGGGAATTCCCAAGTCTGGGCCCCAGGTGCCTCCAATGGTGGAGCAATGGGAACTGGGGGATGCTGGAGAGGCCAGAACCCGAGGTAGTGACAGAGATTGGGAGGGATTGCAGGGGCTGGAGGAGGACACAGAGATAGGGAGAATATATAGGGGCCGGAGGAGGTCATAGAGATAGGGAGGAGTGTGGGGGATTGTAGGAAGTGAGAGAGATAGAGAGGGTTAAGGCCACAGAGGGATTTGAACATGGGGTGATAATCTAAACAAATAAACCAACAGGATCTCACACACCTTGAGGCTGTTGGTGGGGATTCACACAGACAGACTTCAGCAGACAGACAGCTCAGTGCACGTAGGTCAGATTTATGAAGGGGATGACAAATGGGTTAAAGACAATGGGTGCAGTTCATCAAATGAGGAAGGTACAGAGAGCAAAGCTTTTACCTGCCATTTTACTCAGCCTATCAGAAGCCGCCCCACCAACAGGCCTTTCCATCTGCACAGGCTCCAAGACAGTTTGTGGTTTCAGCTCTGGTCTCACTTTGGAATCACTGGGAGGGGCTATGTCCACGAGGGGCTGGGCCAGACAAGGGGCTGTGCCTTTGACTATTCCCGTTTTCTCGATGGCAGGGTATTGCTGGGGGGTTAGTTTGCTCAGTGCCTGGGGAGTTGTGGTTAACTGGGGCTGGGCTCTGTCACCAGACCCTAAGGAGCTCTGTCCATCTTTGGCTCTTAGATCATTCTGTGTGTCCCTCCTTCCTGAAGGGCTGGGTTTGGTGACTTCCTGTTTCACAGCTGGTTGTTGGACTCCAGTCAATCCCACTGAAGATGGTGACATGGAATCGGAAGCCTTGGCTGCTCCCTCACCTGCTCCCTCCTGGACCCTCACCGCTCCTGTGGCAACTCCCTCTGGCGCCTTTGCTGTTCCCTCAGCCGCTCCCTCCAGGGCCCTCGCTGTTCCCTCAGCCGCTCCCTCCAGGGCCCTCGCTGTTCCCTCAGCAGCTCCCTCCAGGGCCCCTCCTGGTCCAGAGGTTGATTTGACAATGAGTGAAGGGGTTTCAATGGCTATGGGTGTGGATTTGACAACGATTGATTGGGGTGGAGCTGTTGCCACTGGGGCAGGCTGCATTCCCCCGAGAACGTGGCCCCTTTGCGATCTTGCTGATCTCCAGATCATCTCTTGTAAAGGAGAAGGTCCTTCCACCATAGAAAGCTCTTCAGTATCAGCACCGTCAGCGGAGACAGGAGAGTCTGCTGACAGCTGCGTGGTGGCAGGATCAGTTGGAGACAGGCCAGGTGGGTGCCAGTGTGATTGGTCCACATCAGACAAGGTTGACAAGATCGGAGAACTGGATCTTGGCTCACATTTGCCAGTTCCTTCCTCCGTAGACATATGCATATCTAACTGGTGACTGGCAGCTGCAGATGGGTAAGGGGAAACACCAGTATCTGAAGGTACCACTTCTTGTGAAGTTATTGGTATTTGCTCCAGCACCATGTCTCCACTGTGACCAAGCCCAGGTGAGGCTCCAGGCAGTATTGGACTTTCTGCTGGATGGTCTTTGGTTTCTGCAGATTGTGTTCTATCTCCTCCAGGGCCTGTGGATTGAAGGTTCACAGACTCTCTCTGTCGGTCACTCAGCACCTGTTCTCTGCTTTCCCTAACATTTAATACTGGAGCACAAACCAGTTTCTCAGTGGTGCCTATATCACCCAATTTCTCCTTCCTATACAGTAGGGTCCCCACTGGACTGGATTTGACATCTTCAATAACAGTGTCATCTGATTCTCCAGAACTATCTGCCTCTGCCATCTCCAATCTTGCAGATAGAACATGGTCAAGGGCAGTGGTTCCTTCAAGTGTTGGACATTGCGAGCTGCCCCAGTTTAAAGTTGGATCTTCAGGGGGTTGGCGAGTTTCCTTACCGGGAGAAATCTCCTTTGCTTCTTTCTTCAAAGGCTGTGGCTCATCCACTGGGTCTCTGGATGGTACCTCTGCTAAGGGCTCACTGCTCTTACTTACAGGGTCAATCGGATACCCGTGTCCAACATCAGGCAGAGTCTTGATGCCTGCACTGGTGGATGTGGGTATTTGCACTGAAGGGTTCACAGCCTCATCTGGGGTAATCTTGATCAGCGAATAAGGAGAGAGTCCATCAGTTCCAGGGCCGCGTGCTGGCTCCAATATCCTCTCAGAAAGATCCAGGTCCATTTCAAGACCGCAGACTACCTTTCTTTTATCAAACGGCTGAGACAGTGGGTCTCCAGGAATCAAATCCTGTGGTCTACTCATTGATCCACATACAGAAGGTTGAAAGCTTTTGGAAGCTATGTCCGCGGACATCCCGCCTCCTGTGGTGGCATTTGGCCTGAAGACATCTTCTGCAATGTTGCTTTGTCCATCAGGAATCTCCGGCTGGTCACCCACTCGAGGGCAGTGCAAAGCCTGTGGAAGGTCTCCTGTCTTCAAATCAGACCTTGGTCCAATGGCAGCAACTGTTTCGGCTTTGTGTTTGGACACTGCTTCACTCAATGGATCAGTCTTAATCCCTCCTGTGATTGGGAGAGGCTTCTGAGGCAGGTTCAGATCCACCCTGCGCTCATCCACAATGAGTGATGACTTTGGTGTCTCTTCAGCACAAGGTCCCTTCTCTTGCATTTCAGCAAGGACCTCGAAAGGGGAGTCAGGACTAATTCTTTCCAATGAATCTTCTTCTTGTGAAGAATCAATTGAAGAAGGGTCACTTTTTGCTGGCTCCTCAGGAGCATGCACTGCCCCAGTCCCATGGTGAACTCTCTCAATTTGACAAACCTTGACTGCTTCCGGTACTTGTTGAGACTCCTGCTTCCCAAACACCAGCTTGGGTTGGCTCATCCAACTGTAGTTATCAAAGACACTTCCTCCAGGCTGAGAGCCCCTGAAGGTTGTGTCATTCACAAAATCATTCCCATAGAGGTTGCTCATTCCCTGAGTGACTGCTGGTCCAAAACATTCCTTCTCAGTGTCTGACAGAGCAGTCTTCTTCAACGAGGGGATCAAGGCAGAAGATCCACCTTGACCTGACAGCATGTCAGATGTCACAACAGAGCCAAGGGCAGAAGGTTGGAAAGACCCCATCGACTCAGAAACGCTCACACAGCTCGGCTGTTGTGCAGACAGACTGTGACCAGAGAGGAGCGTTTGGAGTTGCAATCTCTCTGTGAGCAGACAGCAAGAGAAATTCAGAAAACCATAAAAACCAGACAAACCAGTCTCACAGCATGCAATGCTATGTGGATGCAAGGGGAACAGAAACGATCTCAGCAGCCATGCATGGAAGGAGACTTGCCTCACAAATAATCAGCAACAGCAATGCAGCTTCAAGCAAAATGCACTCCTCACCAACCCCCTCCTTACGAGATGGAGAGGTTAGGAAGAAAAATGGCAAACAAAGAGGGAACAGAAAACTCAACATAAACATGTGACAACATCTGCAGCCAGTAATAGGCATCAAGACTACAACTCAAAGAGAAAAGGATAGGTCTTATTGGATAATCTTCTGCCTTTAGAAAGGGCATTGTCACCACTGAATAAATACATTTAACTTCACCTTCTGCAACCCCACTCCCTCCCACAATCCCACACCTCAACACCAGAGATGCTAGAACATTACATTGAGACACCAGGATAAAGACAATTCCCATGGAAAGGGCCCTTTGAATTATCGCAACAGACACAAAAACAAATAAAGCCAAGCAACTCAGAGTCTAAGAACTGACTCCTCAAACTCAATGACAATTATTTTCATGCGTGGGTTCGTGGTCAGTGTTTAATCTGATCTGGTCTGAGGGAGGTCATAGTGAACTTATATAGGACACTGGTTAGAATTCAGATAGAATTTATGGTTCTGTGGACCACATTATAGGAAGAATCTAAATACACTGGAGAGACAGCAGAAAAGATTGGAGAATGGTTTCAGCGATAAGACACTTCAATGATGAGGATGGATTGAGAAATGGAGACTGTCTTCTCCTCTGCAAGAAAAACTAAGAGGAGGAGACTAGACGAAGTTTTCAAAAAACAACAAGGTATTTGGTCAGAAACTATAGAGAGATAAACTGCTCCCCCCTTGTCTTGTGAATCCGGATCACTCCACAATAAGGTCGGAAGTGATTTGCAAAAGCAGCAAATTGAAAAAAGAGAACGTTTTCTTAGACACTGAGTGGTTGGGTCAGGGCCTGGAAGTATAGTGGAGGCTGGTTCAGACAAGCCATTCAAGAGGGTGCTAGAAAATTATTTAAACTGAAGCAATGTGCAGGGTTACCAGGAAAACAGAGGAGACTGGCATCAAATTAAAATGCTGAGATAGCTGATGCAAACATGAGGGGCTGAATGGTCTCACTGCACCATAACAATTCAGGACAGACTCCCAATCACTACCACAGTCTCAATATATATTTGCAGATTCATTAAAGTATGATTAAAAGATTGCATTTAGAAACTTTTAAAAACTTTATTTGTGGGATGTGGGTATCACTGGCTGGGTCAGTTTTATTGCCCGTCCCTAGATGTCTCTTGAGAAGGTGGTAGTGAGCTGCCTTCTTGAACTGCTGCAGTCTACCAACATAGACTGATAATGATCAGCTTGTGTTCATGTCCATTGGCCTTTCCACTCACCTCGCTCTTTTGGGTTTGATGTGCTGGTACCTGGGTAATTAATAATCCAATGTTCAACAGAAAATGTGGCCATTTTTAACAGAAAGCTTAAATAAAATGATCCTAAAATGGATTTTCACAAAGCAGAACGAGGAGACATACTTCTGTTACCCATGGGGGAGACCAAAGAAAGGCCAGCATTACCCCTTGGGGTGAATCCCTCCATGTTCATCCAGGGCACTCAATGGCTGGGCCTTAACTCTAGGCTAGATCTCCACGGTCAATCTCTCCACCTCCCCCAGGAGTCACAATCCAAGGGTCAGCCACCCCCTCCTCACAACTGGAAACAGGTTGGGTTTTGGTGAGACGGTGGGGCAAAAGTGGGCAGATACCCCACGATTGACTCCAGATGGTAATCTAGGCCCTGGGCTCAGTGATAAGCTGGCTAAACTGACATTGAAGATTCTATTTTTATAATTTACAAACCTATAAACACTGTTATAGGGAAATGAGAGTAAAGGTAGAGAGGGTTAAACTTGCCTTCAGTTACAGAGATATGCTGAGAGGAAGAAGAAAGCAAATTATCTGAAAAATATAAAAATAGCAAATAATTAGACCCTGAGGGAATCTGTAACACAGTGACAGAATGGGTCTCCTGCCTCTGCCCATTTCCCAGCTGAGATACTCAGACTCCTCATCATCACCCCTCCCCGCCCCCACCCCCACCCCCACCAGTACAGACAAGTTCAGAGATAGCCATTAACACTGTCCGCACAGCTTGTAACATCTCCTATCCTCTGCTTTTGAATCATCAGAAACATCTACTCTCACCATCAATGTCCTCATTTCTCTAGGCTCACTGATCTTCCATGGCATTGCTTGTGGTGAGCCAGAGGATGGGTCAGATGACAGTAGTGCTCCAAAGTGTATTATTCCACTCAAGTTCAGCAAGATACCTTTCAAAGTCACAAGGATTACTGCCTCTCAATAAGTTCTGAGGCTAATTGGATTCAGAACTTATTGAGAGGCACCTTCCCATCCAATATCAGAAGGTGTTACACTTGATCGTTCACTTACACCCCCTCATTGTCCAAGGCCCCAAACAATCTCCCAGCTGAAGCAGCATTTCACTTGTACTTCTTTCAATCTGGTCAGCTGTATTCATTGCTCACAAAGCAGACTCCTATACACTGGGTAGGCCAAACTCAGACTGGGTGACCGCTTTGCAGCACACCTCCTCTCTGTGCTTAGAAATGACCTAAATCTTCCAGTAGCTTGTTTTTTAAACACACCATCCCCTGCATGGAAATGTTTCCATCCTGGGGCTTGCTGTTGTGTTTCAATTAGACTGAATGCAAGCTGAGCAAACACCACTTCATTTTTCATTTTGACACTTTACAGCCTTCAGGACTCAACACGGAGTTCAACATGATCACTGTCCTTCATTCTGACTCCACACTCCCCAACCTCGTCTCTTGTTTGCTCTCAGTTGGGCTGACCTATTTTCTGCTATTAACACCTACTCTTCATCTATGGCACTCCTCTATTACAGTTAACAATCCCTTTTATCTTTTTTCTCTGGGCACTTCTCTATCTGTTCCCCTCAATCCTCCTCCATCCCTCTGACAGTAGCACAAACCTACTATTTTTCAGTAGGTTCAGCCCTAAAGCTGGACTCAAAATGTTAACTGTTTTTCTCTCTCTTGATGCTGCCAGACCTGCCAAATTTCACCAGCACTCTGACTGTTTCTGGGATTTAACAGCCAGCAGGTGGGATTAGAGGTGGGAAGTCATCACTTCCAGAATCTCAGCAAGTTCCCAAATGCCTCCATCAGGGCTGGGTGAGGCAGGGAGTCATTACATCATGGAATCCATTCTCAGAGCAAGTGGAAGAGGTAAACAGTTCAGTTGTTCCAACAAGAAAACAAGATGATCAGCTGGAAGCAGATAACTGCAGTGAAGGAGTCAGTAGGCACTAGCACCAACTCAATGGAGCAAATGGCCTGGTTCAGAGTTGTACATGTATAAAAATGTCTTGTTCTCAAAAATAATCAAATCATGTAGAACCACACAGAGAAGGTGGAGGGTTATTCATCCCACTGTGCCTGTACTGCCTTTCTGAAAGATCTTCCCAATTCGTCCACTTCCCTGCCTCAGCTCTTTCTCCTACAGCGCTGCAAAACTTTCCAATTCCCCCTCCTTTTGAATGTTCCTGTTGAATCTGCTCTCCCCTGCCCTTTCAGGCAGTGCATCCCAGGTCACAACCACTCGCTGTCTCAAATAAAACATTCTCATCTCCCCCCCCCTCAGGTCCTTTTCCCGATTTTCCTCAACCTGGTTACCTCTGGTGACCAATACCTCTTGCCAAACAGTATCTTATTCACCATAAGAAATCACCATCGTTTCAGAGAGATGGAGAACTTCAGTTTCCCAGTCTCCCCCTCAGAGGTTACAACTCCGTTCCAATGCATCGACAGTGACACACACAATACCATCCACTACACTGATGCCACTCTCCATCTCAGAGTTTGGGGACACACCACATCAGATTATTTGATCTGTGCTGGACAGTCTAGAAAATGCACACCTGGAAGAAACATAGGAACATTAGTAGGCCATTCAGCCCATCAAGCCTGCTCTACTCATGACTGATCATCGATAAAACCACCCACGCCACTTTATATCACCTACTATCATTAATCTCCAGAAATCTAGCAATCTCAGTATTGAATGTACTCTCAGTGATTGAGCTTCCACAGTTTTTGGGCTAGAGAACACCAAACATTTTCTCATCATTCTCTGAGTACCAAACATTTTCTCACCATTGCTCCTCATTTCATTCCTCAGTATACTGCCTCTTATCCTGAGATTACGCCCCCTGGTTCTGGACTCAATCTGGGAAAACCTGCTCTCACTACATCTACCCTGTCGGGCTATTTGATTGTATAAGTTTCAACGAAGTCATGCCTCAGGCTGTAAACAAGTGAATACAGACCCAGTCCAAATGCAGTGAAACCTAGACAACACCCAGGCTGAAGGTGATGAATAATATTTGCATCACACAAAGCCAGGCACTGACCATCTCCATAAGAGAATCTAACCATCACCCCAATTTATTAAATAACATCACTGAATGCCACAGTATCCACAGCACCAGGAACCCAGGTTCGATTCCATTCTTGGGCAACTGTCTATGTGGAGTTTGCACATTCTCCCCATGTCTGTGTGAGTTTCTCCGGGTGCTCTGGTTTCCTCCCACAGTCCAAAGACATGCAGGTTAGGTAAACTGGCCATTCTAAATTGCCCGTAGTGTTAGGTGCATTAGTCAGAGGGAAATGGGTCTGGGTGGGTTACTCTTCAGAGGATTGGTGTGGACTTGTTGGGCCGAAGAGCCTGTTTCCACACTGTAGGGAATCTAATCTAAAAACAAACTCCCCTCGTGACTCCCCAAAGCCTGTCCCACCATCTATAAAGCACAAAGGAGTGAGATGGAATACTTCCCACTTGCCTAGATGGATGCAGCTCCAACAACATTTGATAAGCCAGACACCATCCAGAACAAAGCAGGCCACTCGATTGGCACCACATCCACAAACATTCACTCCCTATCACTGGCACTTAGCAATGTGTTTTATGTTTTCTTTATTGATTCACAAGATGTGGGCACCGCTGGCTGTGCCAGCATTTATTGCCCACCCCTAATTGCACAGAGAGCAGTTAAGAGTCAACCACATTGCAGTGGTTCGGGAATCATATTTAGGCCAGACCAAGGAAAGATGGCATTTCCTTCCTAGCTGACCTTTTCCTTTTCACATAATTCAAACAGTTTTTACACTTCACCCTTATGCTACTCATTGATTTGTATTTATAATTTTCATTAGCCTTCCTTGATGAGTTGCTTGGTCATTCTTTGAGGGGTTCTAAATTGCTCCCAATCTTCAAGTTTACCAGTCTTACTGGCATTGTTATAAGGACACTTCCTTCGACACAACACAGTGAGGTCATCTTTCCCATTAGTGCTTGTGCCTTAGAGACCATGGAATACTGGAAATTACCAGCATTGCTCATCTATTGCCCCAATCCTTTATGGGAACCAACTAATCTGTCATAACCAGTGGGTTCTTCATATCTTCATGATTTCCTTTCTTTAGATTTACACAAGTTACAAAATTAATTACATAATGTTCAAATCTAAAGCAAAATTTGATATTTCCTAACAGCAATATATTATTAATTAATTCTCATTACCTAATGCTAACCCTTAAATAGTCTGAAACCTCATTGGCTGCCCAACAGACCATTCCAGAAACTCAACAGATACACACTCCAGTAATTCATCATACACACCATTAGTGTTAATTTGATTCATCTAGAAAGTGTAAATTAAGTTGCGATTATAACATTGTATGCATAATTAATTTCATGGCTTACTCCATGCCTGACCTTACCACTATTGTTTGGCTGTAAACTGTTCCCTCATGTTCTCCGCCTCTTCCTGTTTCCTAACTTCTATCAAAACTGATGGAACATTTGGTCATTCCTTGCAAATTCATGTGCCCACGTAAAAGTCCCTGAAACACCCCGATTGTATCTGCCTCCACCACCACCCCTGGTAATACATTCCACACCACCATTCTGTAAAAACCCCCTCCCTAACATCTCCTTTGAAATTTCCCCTTCTTACCTCAAATGCAAACCCCCTCATTTTGAACATTTCAATTCTGGGAAAAAGATTCTGAATGTCAACCCTATCCATTCCTCTCATAATTTTATAGACTTCTATTAAGCCTCACTCAGCCTCTGCTATCTAGAGAAAACAACCAGAGTTTTTCTAGCCCCTCCTTAAAGCTCATAACCCCTAATCCAGATAGCATCCTGGTAAAATTCTTCTGCACACTCTCCAAAGCCTCCACATCCTTCTTGTACTGTGGCAATTAGAATCAAATGCAGTACTTTAAATGTGGCCCAACCAAAGACTTACAGAGCTGCAACATAGCATCCATACTCTTGTATTCAATTCCCCAAACAATAAAGGCAAGTATGCCATACGCCGCCTTCACCACCCTGTCTGCTTTTGTTGCCACTTTCAGGGAGAATTAAGAATACGTGAAGCTCAACCTCCTTTTCCTTTTTGCTATTATTTCTAAAAGACCACTATCCCTGGACATACAGCTCCCAATCTTGGTCATCTTGTTGCCACTTTACATCAAACTCCTTGACCTCAATTTTTCTCAAATCATCAACAATGTTGGGTATATTATGTGCATTCAGATAACGTGCCTTTGATCATGCCTAAGATTCTTCTCATTAGTATCCAGATTCTATTAGATTCTTGCCTTTATTTCACCTGTTCCTAATTTCACTTATTGCATTTCTACTTGCTATTCACAGTTCTGTTTCCCTCTGATCCAAACTCCCTTTCAATTCCTCAATCCCCTGCCTGTCCAGTTTAAATTCTCCCCAACAGCAAATCTTCTTGAGGCTATTAATTCCAGTCCTACTAGAATGCAACCTGTCCATCTTGTACAGTCCCATCCATCCCACAACCAGTTGCAATGCCTCAGAAATCTGATCTGAAAATATATTGCTGGTTAAAGCGCAGCAGGTCAGGCAGCATCCAAGGAACAGGAAATTCGACGTTTCGGGCATAAGCCCTTCATCAGGAATGAGGAAAGTGTGTCCAGCAGGCTAAGATAAAAGGTAGGGAGGAGGGACTTGCGGGAGGGGCAATGGAGATGTGATAGATGGAAGGAAGTCAAGGTGAGGGTGATAGGCCGGAGTGGGGTGGGGGCGGAGAGGTCAGGAGGGCGGTGCTGAGTTCGAGGGAATCGACTGAGAAAAGGTGGGGGAGGGGAAATTAGGAAACTGGAGAAATCTGAGTTCATCCCTTGTGGTTGGAGGGTTCCCAGGCGGAAGATGAGGCGCTCTTCCTCCAACCGTCATGTTGTTATGTTCTGGCGATGGAGGAGTCCAAGGACCTGCATGTCCTTGGTGGAGTGGGAGGGGGAGTTAAAGTGTTGAGCCACAGGGTGGTTGGGTTGGTTGGTCCGGGCGTCCCAGAGGTGTTCCATGAAGCGTTCCACAAGAAGGCGGCCCGTCTCCCCAGTATAGGGGAGGCCACATCGGGTGCAGCAGATGCAATAGATGATGTGTGTGGAGGTGCAGGAGAATTTGTGGCGGATATGGAAGGATCCCTTGGGGTCTTGGAGAGAAGTAAGGGAGGAGGTGTGGGCGCAAGTTTTGCATTTCCTGCGGTTGCAGGGGAAGGTGCCGGGAGTGGAGGTTGGGTTGGTGGGGGGGTGTGGACCTGACGAGGGAGTCACGGAGGGAGTGGTCTTTGCGGAACGCTGATAGGGTAGGGGAGGGAAATATATCCCTGGTGGTGGGGTCCGTGTGGAGGTGGCGGAAATGACGGCGGATGATATGCTGTATACGGAGGTTGGTGGGATGGTAAGTGAGGTGGTAGGCGAGCCCCGCCCCTCCAACCGCCACCAGGACAGAACCCCACTGGTTACTCCCACCCTGCCCCCTGTAAAAATGCCATCCCATATTCCCAATTCCTTCGTCTCCGCCGCATCTGCTCCCAGGAGGACCAGTTCCAATACCGTATCACCCTCACCTTGACCTCCTTCCACCTATCACATCTCCACTGCCCCTCCCGCAAGTCCCTCCTCCCTACCTTTTATCTTAGCCTGCTGGACACACTTTCCTCATTCCTGATGAAGGGCTTATGCCCGAAACGTCGAATTTCCTGTTCCTTGGATGCTGCCTGACCTGCTGCGCTTTAACCAGCAACATATTTTCAGATCAGATTTCTGAGGCATTGCAACTGGTTGTGGGATGGATGGGACTGTACAAGATGGACAGGTTGCATTCTAGTAGGACTGGAATTAATAGCCTCAAGAAGATTTGCTGTTGGGGAGAATTTAAACTGGACAGGCAGGGGATTGAGGAATTGAAAGGGAGTTTGGATCAGAGGGAAACAGAACTGTGAATAGCAAGTAGAAATGCAATAAGTGAAATTAGGAACAGGTGAAATAAAGGCAAGAATCTAATAGAATCTGGATACTAATGAGAAGAATCTTAGGCATGATCAAAGGCACGTTATCTGAATGCACATAATATACCCAACATTGTTGATGATTTGAGAAAAATTGAGGTCAAGGAGTTTGATGCAAAGTGGCAACAAGATGACCAAGATTGGGAGCTGTATGTCCAGGGATATTGGTCTTTTAGAAATAATAGCAAAAAGGAAAAGGAGGTTGAGCTTCACGTATTCTTAATTCTCCCTGAAAGTGGCAACAAAAGCAGACAGGGTGGTGAAGGCGGCGTATGGCATACTTGCCTTTATTGTTTGGGGAATTGAATACAAGAGTATGGATGCTATGTTGCAGCTCTGTAAGTCTTTGGTTGGGCCACATTTAAAGTACTGCATTTGATTCTAATTGCCACAGTACAAGAAGGATGTGGAGGCTTTGGAGAGTGTGCAGAAGAGTTTTACCAGGATGCTATCTGGATTAGGGGTTATGAGCTTTAAGGAGGGGCTAGAAAAACTCTGGTTGTTTTCTCTAGATAGCAGAGGCTGAGTGAGGCTTAATAGAAGTCTATAAAATTATGAGAGGGATGGATAGGGTTGACATTCAGAATCTTTTTCCCAGAACTGAAGTGTTCAAAATGAGGGGGTTTGCATTTGAGGTAAGAAGGGGAAATTTCAAAGGAGATGGGCGGCACGGTGGCACAGTGGTTAGCACTGCTGCCTCACAGCGCCTGAGACCCGGGTTCAATTCCCGACTCAGGCGACTGACTGTGTGGAGTTTGCACGTTCTCCCTGTATCTGCGTGGGTGTGCTCCGGTTTCCTCCCACAGTCCAAAGATGTGCGGGTCAGGTGAATTGGCCATGCTAAATTGCCCGTAGTGTTAGGTAAGGAGTAATGTAGAGGTATGGGTGGCTTGCGCTTTGGCGGGTCGGTGTGGACTTGTTGGGCCGAAGGGCCTGTTTCCACACTAAGTAATCTAATCTAACAGGGACGGGGTTTTTACAGAATGGTGGTGTGGAATGCATTGCCAGGGGTGGTGGTGGAGGCAGATACAATCGGGGTGTTTAAGGGACTTTCACATAGGCACACGAATTTCCTATCTGCCTGCACACTCCCAATGTGTGATGGCATGACCATCATCACAATGACTCTAGGCTCCACTGAGCCCTCAAACCCTTATGCAGCCAGTCATAGAGATGTACAGCACAGAAACAGACCTTTTGGTTCAACTTGTCCATGCCGACTAGATATCCCAACCCAATCTAGTCCCACCTGCCAGCACCCTGCCCATATCCCTCCAAACCCTTCCTATTCACATACCCACCCAGATGCTTTTTTAAATGTTGCAATTGTGCTAAGCTCCACCACATCCTCAGGCAGCTCATTCCATACACGTACCACCCTCTGAGTGAAAAAGTTGCCCCTTAGGTCTCTTTCATATCTTTCCCCTCTCACCCTAAACCTTCACCCTCAAGTTCTGGACTTGCCCACTCCAGGGAAAAGACTTTGTCTATTTATCCTATCCATGCCGCTTATGATTTTATAAACCTCTATAGTGACGGACACTTGTTTATCAAGAACATGGTGCATTCATACCAGCCCACATGCCAATTGGCTGAGTTGCCCTGTCATATTTTAATGTTACAGACTATTCGTTGCAAGCATACTAATCTACAGTTGCTCCTTCTACAGAGGTAGGAACTGAATAATGGAGAACAAAAAACGTAATTAAAATAATTTCGTGAATTCCCTGTTAGCCAAACTCTTATCTGCAATCTGCACTATGAGCTTTAGGTTTATAAATATTTTAAAACAACCAGTTCAGACGTGGTATAACACACCTCTGGACTGGGAGGACTAGAACACAGACTTCCTGAGCAAATTCAAGATGGCGGCAGGGCAGCAGGGCTCAGTCCCAGGACTCGTCCACACCCATCTATTTCCTTTCTTTTTTTTCTTTTAAAAAAATCTTATTTTGCTTTGTTTTATTGTTTTTAAAACCTAGTGAATGACAGGTGAAGGAGGTAGTCTCCGGTGGCAGGAATGACAGGATAAGCCGGACACTGTTCTACCCTAACATGGTGTCTCCCAGAGAATGAGGAGCAGGTCATGTTCAGGTTGAGACTGCCCCAGACCAGCCGCAGTCTCTACCTATCTCTCTCTCTCTCTCTCTCTCTCTCTCTCTCTTCATATTTTTTACTTGTTCTTTTTTTTCCATCTTTCTGACGTCCCGCTGGATCAGTGTCAGCGGGAACTCCTGGCTGCAGTTGACCCAGAGCAGGGACGCTGCAGAAGCCTTTTTTGAGACCCCAGCCAACGAAGGTCAACTCTATTTAGTATTTTCCTTTACTCTTCTTGTAACTCAAAATGGCACCAGCTTATGTCAATGCAATACATTTTCACTGCCTTTCCATGTGACAACAATCAATCATTCATTCATTCATTCAAAGGCAAGGCCAAAAGAAATAGGAACAGGAGTTGGCTATTTGGCCCCTCAAACCTGCTCGGCTATTCAACAAGAACAGTGCTGATCCAATGGTCCTCTCAAACACTTTAGAGTAAGCCTTGATTCCCCAACTGATCAAGAATTTCACTCAGCATTAAATATACTACTGTCTGCCACAAGAGTTTATACTCTTAGCTGAACTGCAGAAATAGATTTTACTGATTACCTAATTAACTAATCAACTGCTCTCTCGTACTGCCAAAGACTGAAAGAAACCTATTTTCAATTTGTGATTAGTGTTCACACCCTCTCCCAGTGAAGCTGATTTTATACTACAGCTGCCAATAAAATAAAAAGATATTGATGAATAGATAACCAGACCAGACACAATGGGCTGAAGGGACTCTCTCCGTGCTGTAACTAGACAATCTGACTCTGAACAAGCCACCAACCAATATCTACCTCCCTGTCTGCAACATCACACTGTTCAGAAGATAGAACCAGGGAGGTTGCTCCCACTGGCGGGTGAGACTAGACCTAAGGGGTACAGCCTCAAAATAAGGTGGAGCAGATTTAGGACTGAGTTGAGGAGGAACTTCTTCATCCAAAGGGTTGTGAATCTGTGAAATTCCCTGCACAGTGAAGCAGTCGAGGCTTCCTCATTGAATATTTATAAGGTGAAGATAGATATATTTTTGAAGAGTAAAGGAATTAAGGGTTATGGTGGGCAGGCAGCTAAGTGGAGCTGAGTCCAAAAAAAAGCTCAGCGACAATCGTATTGAATGGCAAAGCAGGTTAGAGGGACCAACTGGCCTACTCCTGCCCCTCATTCTCATGTTCTTACATAAGGTGCCAGAGTGTTATCTACAACATGGCTTTATTACCATTCTGGCTGAGGTCACTGTGAAACCCTGAGCTATGGTGATCCTCCAGGGTAAACTCACCCTGAAAGACAGCAGCCTGCTCTCCTCTCTGACTATGTACTTCATAGTCAGGATGGATGTACTGTTACCCAAGGCCAGGGGAAGCTGACAAACAAACACAAGCTCAATCCAGAGCTCAGTTCTCTGCAAAGGGAATTTCATAGGGATCGAACTGCCTGTACTTTCTGAAGGCAGCAAGCATTTTGATATTACCCACTATAAACAAACAGCCAGAAAATGTGAGCCCAAGACACATTACAGTAGTATTACACACTGATTGTGTTAGGATACAGAATGTGCCAGTGTTCAAGTTCACCTTCCTTCCCAATTCTCTTGGTACCTATCTCCCCTCCAACAGCTCAGCTTCCTCCCCGTCATGGATCAGCAGCACTACCCCACTAAACACACAAAGTCGGGGGGTACTCCACCACAGGCATCAGCTATGCACTCTCAACTCTGCTGAACTCACCCAAGAGATTGCCACTTCCTCACAAGCGGGGCATGGCAGAGAGCAAGAGCAGGCAATTCCCACAGAATCCCTAAAGTGCAGAAACAGGCCATTCAGCCCAACAAGTCCACACCAACTCTCCTAAGAGCATCCTACCTAGACGTACCCTTCATCCTATCCTTGCGACTCCCTCGGCTAATCTGCCTAACCTATACATTCCTGGACACCAAGGGAAATTTAGGATGGCCGATCCAACTAACCTGCAAATCTTTGGACTAAGGGAGGAAACCCAGACAGACATGGGGAGAATGTGCATACTCCACACAGACTGAGATTGACCTTGGGTCCCTGGTATTGAGAAGCCACAGTACTAACCACTGAACCACTGTGCCATCCTGGCAATTCTATTCCAGGAGGCATCCCAGGTAATGCTTTCATTTTGCAGCTGAAAAATGACCTCCTGCCCCCCAAATCCACGCCCTAGACACAGTGATCTCAGGAATCAAGGGCTTGTCATAGGAGAAGCAGTTGAGGACTCTGGGTCTATACTCAATAGAGTTTAGAAAGATGAGATGGAATGTCTCTGAAACCTACTAAAAGCTGAGATCTGGATAGCATGGATGTGGAGAACATGCTTTCACTTGTAGGAGAGACTAAGATTTGAGGGCAAAGTGTCAGGAATTACCCTTTTGAACTGAGATGAGGAGGAATTTCTTCAGAATTTCTTCAGGTGGTGGAGCTAATTGACACAGAGGCCTGTAGAGACCAAGTAATCGCATGCATGTAAGACTGAGATATATAGGTTCTTGTTTAGTAAGGGGATCAAAAGTTATGGGGAGACGGAAGGCAAATGGGTTGAGAAACATATCAGCCATGATTGAATGGAGAAGCAGACTCGATGGGCCAAATGGTCTTGTGGCCTGGAGCTCAAGTCCAGCAAAGAAGAGTTTAGCAGAGGGCAGCATCTCATCCTGAGCACATTTAGGACCACTGAGGAGAAAGTGTCAAATGACCATGTCAGATGGGACCAAGAGAGGCCAGGGCAGGGATGTCAATTTTGTTTTTTTTAAAAAAACGTCATCATGAGGGGTATGGTTAAGGTGAATAGCCAAGATCTTTTCCCCAGGGTAGGGGAGTCTAAAATTAGACAGCATTGGTTTAAGATGAGGAGGGGAAAGATGTAAAAGAAAAGTGACCCAAAGGGCAGCTTTTTCACACAGAGGGTGGTACGTGTATGGATCGAGCTGCCAGAGGAAGTGGTGGAGGCTGGTACAATTACAACATTTAAAAGGCATCTGGATGGGAATGAATAGGAAGAGTTTAGAGGGATATGGGCCAAATGCTGGAAAATGGGACTAGATTAATTTAGGATACCTGGTCAGCATGGACAAGTTGTACTGAAGGGTCTGTTTCCTTGCTGTACATCTCTATGACTCTCAAATATTGCAACGAATCACAATACAACAGTGAATTAGTTTGTATTGTAATAGTGCATTGCATTTCTTATGAGTGAGATTCCACAAACACTTAGGAAAACCACTGTGGCCCCATCAAACTAGCAGCTCAGATTGGGGATTGAGGTCCATCAATTCCAAAAGATGGAAAAGGCAGAAAGTAAATATCAGGGTGTCAAAAGCTGTTGGCTGTGTAACGGTTCACGAGCAGCTGAGTGTCACAATCACACTGTCAGTGAGGTAAAAAATAAACCACAAACAAAGTGAACATGTAGTCCCGTGTCTGGTCATTAGATGTTGCAACCCAAGTTGTTATCAGTGACACAGTTCCCCTGGCTGCTTCTTTCATATCCTGACCGGCTGATGAAAGAGATCAAGCAAGCTCACAAGACAGTGTGAGCACAAGATGCATGAGGAAGCCCACTCAGTCCTAACCTATTTGGACCTACTGTCCCCTCAACAGCATGTCTGGTCAGGAAGAAAGGAAGCAGGATTGCAAAAGAGGTCTTCCAGGGAGGGCAAAGCCGCCTTCACACCCCCTCCTCCTCAGAAAGAGCACAGAAACAGTAGATCTTGAACCTACTTCACCAAATAAATCTGATCATTGAACTCTGTTCCTGCTGTATTCCCATCCCCTTTAATCCCTTTTTCTCCAAGAACAAAACCTAACCCCTCCCAGAACATATTCATTGTCTTGGCCTTAACCCCGCCTATTGTACCTTTCAATCATCGTCCCATGTCACTCACATCTTAAACTTTTAAAGATGTATTTTTTTGTGCCCTGGGATGTGGGTGTGTCTGGCTGGGCATTTATTGCCCATCGAGAAAGTGGGAGTGAACCGCTGTAGTCCATTTGGTACAGGTAGCCCCCAGTGTTGTGAGAAAGGGAGTGCCAAGACTTTGACCCCCAGTGACATTTTTTCACTGGGATTATCCTGCAGAAAATATTTACATCTTTCACAATCTCAATGATCCAAAACATTTCACAACCAAAGACTACCTCACTCGAATAGGTTTGAAGCGTACTATAGGAAATGCAGTCTATTTGCATGCAGTAAGCTCCCACCAACAGCTACACGATAATTACCAGACCTCCTCTTTTGAAAGGGTGGCCATGACACAAGGGAGAACGCAGCAGTTCTTCAAGATAATGCAGTGGAAAATGCTACAACCAGCCACCAAGGTAGATAAAGATTCTAATGACCAATGGTGCATTATCTGAACACTAACACCTCCACCAAAGGCCCATCCTCAGTATTTTTCAGAAATTTCAACCTACATGATATGCTCTTTTTTGGGGGGGTGGGGGTGTCCAGTCCAGAGTGTATCAACATGGATAACACTGGCACTTCATTTATTCAAAAGGGGAGTACAGGAGATGGAGAGTGTCAGGGGCAACAATGCAGACCTCTCCTTGAATACTCTGTCACCCCAATGTCAGCTACAAGGGAGCAAAGGAGAGTTACAGAACGTCAACTCATGGGGGGGGGGGAAACGTCATTGTTGATAGGAGCTGGGGGGGCAGTGATTGTGGGAAGAAGATGGGGGCAAAGGGGGGGATGTAGGTGGGGGGAGTGTAAAGGTGCGGGGGGGGGAGTGTAAGGGGGCAGGGAGGAGTATAGGTGGGGGGGAGAGAGTATAGATGGGGGGAAGAGTGTAGGTGGGGGGAAGAGTGTAGGGGGGCGGGGGAGTGTAGGGGGGCGGGGGAGTGAAGGGGGGCGGGGGAGTGAAGGGGGGCGGGGGAGTGAAGGGGGGCGGGGGAGTGAAGGGGGGGGGGGAGTGAAGGGGGGTGGGGGAGTGAAGGGGGCGGGGGAGTGAAGGGGGGCGGGGGAGTGAAGGGGGCGGGGGAGTGAAGGGGGGCGGGGGAGTGAAGGGGGGCGGGGGAGTGAAGGGGGGTGGGGGAGTGAAGGGGGGTGGGGGAGTGAAGGGGGCGGGGGAGTGAAGGGGGGCGGGGGAGTGTAGGTGAGGGGGTAAAAGTTTGGGGATCCCCCTCTGTGCCTTGCCCCTTCCGACGCCCAATTCCCCTTCCGTTTTCCGTTTCCCGTTCACCCCCCCCACCCCAGTCCATTACCCCCTCTGGTGCCTGCGCATCTCTGTCCCTTCCTGCCCTGCCCTGTCCTTGTCCCTGATGGTGCTGTTCAGGGCCCCAGGCCCTGCCTGGGATCGGGCTGTGCAATGCGGTGCTTTCAGGAGGGAATGTCGCCGCAGTCCTGACTCACCCAGAGACACTCCCGAAGAGGAAACCGCTGCATCCCCGCTTTCTCCAGACGAGGTAACGAGGGAAGACTGGTTCTGAGATTCCATGCTGCAACCGCCTTGTTCCCAGCTCCTCTCCTGCTGAAACTGCCCCAGACTCTGGACGCGAAAGGCAGAGAGCCTCTGCTCACTGGGAGGAGCCCTGAGCAAAGAGTCCTCTCTCTCTCTCTCTGTTTGAGGAGGAGGATCTCGACCTTTGAAGAAGGGCGGGGACGCTACCATAAAAACACAGACTGATTGACACTGGGTTAGACAGCCCCGGCCCAGTCCAACACAACACCAGCAAGATGGCCAGTGAGGGAGCAATGTAATGTGGGCACTGGGGAATGATCCCACACACTGCAACTAGACAGTCACCTGCTTACAGTCAATGCTGAATTTCAGGAGAATATTATTGCACTTTCTTTACGCTAGTGATTGCGCGGGGGTGGGGGAAGCGTCAGTGTAAGGATCTGAGTTTACTCCCTCCTAAATTACAACAGTTCGCCAAACGCTGCAAAGTGCAGAGACAGCCTGAAGTGGTTGAAGGAGCTGTAACAAAGTGGCAAGCCATTTTTAAAAACATATATCAAGTACATTCAAAAGATGCAAAAAATTGAATATTACAGGAATGATTGACCCTCCGACAGTGCGGCACTCCCTCAATACTGACCATCCAACAGTGTCCGCTCCCTCAGCACTGTTGCTCTGACAGTGTGACGTTCCCTCAGCACTGACCCTCCAACAGTGCCTCGTCCCTCAGCATTGAACCTCTGACAGTGCTCACTCCCTCAGCACTGACCTTCTGACAGTGCCCGCTCCCTCAGCGCTGACCCTGCAACAATGCGGTGCTCCCTCAGCACTGACCCTCCAACAGCGCCTGTTCCCTCAGCAATGAATCTCTGACAGTGCCGGGTCCCTCAGCACTGAACCTCTGACAGTGCCTGCTCCCTCAGCACTGACCCTCTGACTCACACGACAGAGTGGCCCTCCTTCAGCAATGAATCTCTGACATTGCCTGCTCCCTCAGCACTGAACCTCTGACAGTGCCTGCTCCCTCAGCACTGACCTTCTGATAGTGCCCGCTCCCTCAGCACTGACCCTCCAACAGTGCCTGCTCCCTCAGCACTGACCCTCTGACTCTCACGACAGAGTGGACCTCCTTCAGCACTGAACCTCTGATAGTGCCCGCTCCCTCAGCACTGACTCTCCAACAGTGCGGTGCTCCCTCAGCACTGACAGTGCTCCCTCACCCTCAGCACTGACCCTCCAACAGTGCCTGCTCCCTCAGCACTGACCCTCTGACTCTCACGACAGAGTGGCCCTCCTTCAGCACTGACCCTCCAACAGTGCCTGCTCCCTCAGCACTGACCCTCTGACTCTCACGACAGAGTGGCCCTCCTTCAGCACTGACCCTCCGACAGTGCCTGCTCCCTCAGCACGGACCCTCCGACAGTGCCTGCTCCCTCAGCACTGACCCTCCAACAGTGCCTGCTCCCTCAGCACTGACCCTCCGACAGTGCCTGCTCCCTCAGCACTGACCCTCCGACAGTGCCTGCTCCCTCAGCACTGACCCTCCGACAGTGCCTGCTCCTTCAGTACATAACGATCTGGACAAAGGAATTGAGGGCATTGTTGCTAAATTTTTAGATGACACCAAAATGGATAGATGCACAGGAAGTGTTGAGGAGGCTGCAGAAAGACTTAGAAATGCTCAGAGAATGGGCAAAGAAGTGGCAGATGGAATAAAATATGGGAAAGGGTGAGATTATGTACTTTGCCCAGAAGATTAGAGGTGTAGACTATTTTCTAGATGGGGAAAGGCTTTGAAATCTGAAGCACAAAGAGAGTTATGATTCCTCATTCAGGATTCTCAAGGTTAATATGGAGGTTCATTTGGCAGTTAGGAAGGCAAATGTAATATTAGCATTCTTTTCAAGAGGATTAGAATACAAGAGCAGGGAATTTTTGACTCTATGACTCTATGTACTGCTGAGGCTGTATAAGACTTTGGTCAAACCACATTTAGAATATTGTGAGCAGTTTTAGACCCTGTATCTAAGGAAGGATGATCTGGCATTGGAAGGTTTCCACGGGAGGTTCTCAGGAAGGCTCCTGAAGAAGCAGGGCTTGTCATATAAGGAGCAGATGAGTGCTCTGGATCTGTACTTGGTGGGTTTTAGAATCTCATTGAAACTTACAGAATACAGTACTGGGAGGCCTGGACACAGTGGACTTGGAGAAGATGTTTCCACCAGTAGGAGGGACAAGGACCCAAGGGCACAGCCTCGAGTGAACGGATGACCCTTTAGAACTGAGATGAAGCGGAATTTCTTCAGCCAGAGGGTGGTAAATCTGTGGAATTCATTGTCGCAGAAGATTGTGGAGGCCAGGTCATTGAGTGTGTTTGAAACAGAGATAGATAGGTTCTTACTTAGCAAGGGGATTAAAAATTATGGGGAGAAGGCAAGAGAAAGGGGTTGAGAAACCTATCAGCCATGATCGAATGGACTGAATGACCTAATTCTGCTCCTATACCTTGTGGCTTTACGATTCTCCAACCCTGGTGATGTTGAGTAGGTTGACCAAGGAGTCAAAAAGTGGCATGTTTTAGGGGTGGGGTCAGGTTGTAAACAACGGCAGAGACATTAAAAGGATGACAATTTCAGATCTTAGAGTTACAGTCAACTGAAGACCTAGCCAGTGACAGATGAGTGTAAGGACTAGTGAATGCACAATTGCCAGACTCTAGAGTTTAGAAAGGTGGCATGGTAGCTCAGTGGTTAGCAATGCTGCCTCACAGTGCCTGGGTCCAATTCCGGCCTCGGATAACTCGGAGTTTGCACATTCACCCTGTATCTGCGTGGGCTTCTTCCGGGTGCTCCAGTTTCCTCCCACAATCCAAAGATGTGCGGGTCAGGTGCATTAATCAGGGGAAATGTAGGATATAGGTCTGGGTGAGATACTCTTCAGAGGGCCAATGTGGACTTAGGCTAAATGACATGTTTCCACACTGTTGGGATTCTATGAACATCAACTCATAAAGGGATTTGATAAGAGAACAGAAGTCTGCTTTTAAAAAGAGAGAAAGCAAGGCAATTATTGAGATGGTGACTGGAAATGACCAGTTTTTACAATTGCCTATCACTAATCTTCACTAATTCATCACTTTAGGTGATTCTTTTGTATTGAGCAGAGAGACAGGCTGAATTTAACCTCTCCAGTCTCCTTTCCTCCTGCGCACCCTGTGTTGAAATTTTATTAACTTTCGCCTTTCACATCAGAAATTGTCAGTGTGAGAGTTTGAGGTCATTCAGAGTGTAATTGTTTACTTATTTTGTCAGGTTTGTTTTCATTGTTGAGAAGCGTGAACATAAAGTAATTTATTTTTTCTTCTTTGACTTTGTACTGCATTGTAGCAAAGTGTAGCAAATTTATTTGTAATATATTGTTCCAGGCACAATGTCAGAGTACATATTGTTTTATATGGGTAAGGATATTATACTTGACATAAGATACAATGTATTTTTTTCTTCTGAACTGCAACTGTGTCCTCTAAAGCTGGAAATTCTACGTTAAGTAAACATTGGATGAATTTGTGCGAACCCTGATTATGAGATTGCTGCAGTTCAGTGTTTTTTTTCATTAATGTAGGATGTGGGGGTTGTTGGCTTGGCCAGCATTTATTGACCATTTCCAATTGCCCTTGACAAGGTGGAGGTGAGTTTGGTGCAGGTAGACCTATAAACATCTTGGTGATAAGGGCAGTGAGAAACCCCATCAGAATGTTCTTAATTATTGACTCATGAGTTATGACCAATGCAGTACACAACTGCTCAACCACCGGGACATTTCCTACAAAACAGTTCTGCCACACTCCCTCACTCCCAACTCCTCATTTCTGTAAACTCCTCAGCTTTCCAAGCTACCAAAATCTCTGTGCTCCTCCAATACTGATCTTTCACATGTCCTAAACCTCCTTTGACCATCAGCCTTCAGTTTCCTGGTCCATAAACTCTCTAGCTTCCTCCCACTGACTGGGCTTTCTGTTCCTAACTTAATATCTCCCTATGTGGCTGACTTGTCTGATAATGCTCCTGTGGGTAATAGATGTTATATTAAGTTAAAGGTGCTACATGAATACAAATTCCTGTTGTAACATTCACCTGATTTTGCTTGCATCAATTTTATTTAAGCTGAAAATTGCATCATTATTATTATAAAGCAGCAGTAAAGTCTGGGATGTTTGTCAGTGGAGAGCCTTCACTTTCTCAGTGCTGACCCTCCAACAGTGCGATGCACCCTCAGCACCGACCCTCCAAGAGTGCGCTGCTCCTCAGCACTGACCCTCTGACAGTGCAGCACTCCTTCAGCACTGACCCTCCTTTGGTGCAGTACTTCTTCAGCACTAACCCTCCAAGAGTGTGGCACTCCCTCAGTGCTGACCCTCCGACAGTGCAGTGCTCCCTCAGCGCTGACCTTCTGACAGTGTGATGCTCCCTCAGCGCTGACCCTCTAACAGTGTAGCACACCTTCAGCACTGACCCTTTAACAGTCTGACATATCCTCTCTATGGCACTGGATGCAATGGCTGACTTTAAGCATCTCAAGTTGCTGGAATGGATTCAGAACTGCAATGTTGTTGTTCTGAGGGAAAATTGTTACGCAGACCCCAAACACGCTCACCTCCTACCTCAGTTGAGACAGCAGAGTCAGCCACTTCTCCCAGCCTTCTGTGTGTGATAACAAAGGAAAAAAAGTCACTCACTTGGACATGATAGCAGAGAGGATCCCAGGCCTCAGAAACCATCATCCACTGTGAGTCAGCATATTCAAGGAGGGTGATGGGGGTGGGGAGCATGGTTTACAATAAATCCAATAGAAGACAACTTGGCTGACGTTTTAACTATATTTAGATCTTATTGTTTCATTCAGTTTGTTCAAATCAGTTGGCTGCACATTTGGATAAACAAGAGCTATACAGATCTATGCTCAGTTTTAACACTGTGATAACCAGGCCTGGGATCTGTCAATCTTTCTTTAGAATGTGTTCTCCGACAGGATCCTACAGTGACACAAGGCTTAATACAGCATCAGTTCCATTCCATAAATCACTCATACACACCCTTTACTGTGTCCTTCAGATATACCCCACACCCTTTGCTGTATCATTCTGATATACGCCGCACCTTTCACTCCTAACATTTCAATATACCCCACTTCCTTTACTGTATCATTCTGATATATCCCACACCCTTTGCTGTCACCTTATTGTATATCCACATCCTTTACTGTGTCATTCTGATATACCCCACCACTCCTTCACCTTGTCTTTGATATATTCCACATCCTTCATTTTATATTTTAGTTGATATTCCTTGAATAGGTGCTCCGACTATCGTTAGATAAAACTCCAAGATTTTGACCTAATGACAGTGAAGGAGCAATGATATATTTCCAAGTCAGGATGGTGAGTGGCTTGGCTGGAAACTTGCAGGGGGTGGTGTTCCCATGAGTCTGCTGCCCTTGTCCTTCTAGATGGAAGTGTTTGTGAGTTTGGAATGTTCTGTCTGAGGAACCTTTTCCATAACGTATCACTAAGGGAAAAGGTACTTTCTTTGGGATTATTGATGCTACCTATTAGAGTAAGATATCTTTTGCTGCAATTTTTAAGTCATTTCCTGGTCAATTAGTTCAGTTGAATGGATGGCTGGTTTGCCATGCGGAGTGATGCCAATAGTGTGGGTTCAATTCTTAAGACCAAAAGACATAGAAGAGGAAGTAAGGCCAATCGGCCCATCGAGTCCACTCCACCATTCACACATGGCTGGGCATTTCAACTCCACTTACCTGCACTCTCCCCATACCCCTTAATTCCTTGTGAGATCAAGAATTTATCAATCTCTGCCTTGAAGACATTTAACATCCCGGCTCCCACTGCACTCCGTGGCAATGAATCCCACAGGCCCACCACTTTCTGGCTGAAGACATGTCTCCTCGTTTCCATTTTAAATTGACTCCCTCTAATTCTAAGGCTGTGTCCCCACGGGTCCTAGTCTCCCCAATTAATGAAAACAAATTCCCAGTGTCCATCCTTTCTAAGCCATACATTATCTTGTAAGTTTCTATTAGATCTCCCCTCAACCTTCTAAACTCTAATGAATACAATCCCAGGATTCTCAGCCATCCATCAAATGTTAGGCCCACCATTCAGAGATCATCAGTGTGAATCTCCCCTGGACATGCTCCAGTGCCAGTATGTCCTTCCTGAGGTGTGGGGCCCAAAATTGGACACAGTATTCTAATTCTTCTACTAACTGACGTTACCATGACTATTCTTTTTTAACATTTCCCCTCATCTGGTGGTGTGACCCTCGGGTATACCTCATTGCTATTCAAATCTGACCTTGTGAGAGTCAATGAGATATGAGTGAATGTTAATGAGTTGGAGCTCAGCAGTCAAGTCTGCTGAGTCAGGGCAGGTCAGTGAGATCGGGCTTCTCTCTGGCTATGGATCATGCTGAGTAGCCAATTACTATTTGGATCATCATTGAATGCTGGAACTCTGAGCTCATCTCAAATCACATTCAATCCACTGTTGTAGTTTGCCAGTGAGAAAAACAAGGCCAGCACTCAGTCGAGATTGACAATGTATAGTCAATAAGAATGATTTACCTGAGGGTAGTTCAGAATGTTTCCCTGGGTTCCCATTGACAGATTGACATATGGGGAAAGAAATGAGTGCAAAAGGATTTAGCAGTAAGATGTCTGTTGCCCACAGCAGCTAAGTGGAACCTGTTGATCATGCTTTGCACTGTGGTCCTTCATTGCAGCATTCAGAAGGGGAACTGACAGACTGTGATGGAAGTTGGACACAGCGAGGTTTTGCTGTTAACTTGACAATTTCTTGCAGGTGGGAATCTCTTGGGTACCTCGTCTCGCTATAACTTAGGTTAGCTGTCAGACTCTGACTTAGAACTTTACAGTTGCAAGCTAGTTAAGGAGCCAAGTGAACAGAAACTGTCTGGCATCTGTCAATTAGCATAAAAAGATGTAACAAATGCAAAAAATTTTCAAAAGATGTAAACTGGGAACCTGGGGCAGGTAGTATACAGGTAGTCCCCATTTAAAGTTGTTCTGGTTTAACATTGTTCAAGCATATGGAGTTTTACATTAGGCCTGACACTTGGCATGTGATTCCCATTGGCAACATTTTTAAATGTCAAAATATACCTTATTCATTAAAAAAAAGCTTTACTTATATATACACCTATACACACACAGAGTCACAAATGCAGTTCGGTCTGTAAAGTAATATATCAAGGAAACAAACAAACATTGGAGTTTGACTGTATCCAAACAAACTAAAGGCATCTTTTACCTGAATAAGACTATATTTACATGCATTTAAGGCACCAGGAGGGTCTGAAAATGTGAGTAGCTTCTGATGTTTGTTGACCTACCCTGTCACTGCTAAGTCTCAGCTTGAGACTTACCTCTTGCTGCTCATCTCTAGAACCAGAGTTTGAAAAGCAGTGAGCAGAAGAGAAACTGTGTGGGCAAGGAAATCGAGTGTTAAGCTCAAATAAAGGCAACTAAAAGAATGTGAAGAGAGAGCTGAATTATGTTCTACACACCAGTATGCATATTTGGAATGAGGCTGCAAAAGATTCTGAGATTTACAAGGGTTTTATTGAAAATTAATAGTTTAGCATAAACACTGGTTTCACATTTCTCTTCTGAACTAACTGTACCCTATTCAGAAACCATTCCCCTTACTGGGGAAGAACCAGCTCCTCTGTTTTAAATAAACCCAAAAAAAACTCAATTAAAAGATCAGCAAATCAGGGCAACATGACAAGAACCAAAAAAAAATCAAAAACTAAAATATCACTGAGGAGAAAATGTTGGTTTGGGGCCACTAAATTAAACTGGTATTTGAGAGTGAGGTCATGCACCCCGGCCCCCAAAAGTGTGCAAAGATATTGAAGGTATTAGTGGACGCTGCATGAAGAACTAAATTCTTGAATAAAACACCACCACCAAATGAACCAATTAGAACCTAACTCTTGATTTTCTAATTAACCTGTTGAGAGACATTACGACACACCTCTGTCATGTTGCTGAACCTAGACTTCTTGGTCCAAAGATAGGAACATTACCACTGTGCTGCAAAAAGTCCAGCTTTTGTTTTTCAATAACTCAACACCAAATCATCCATTTAAAAAATTCATTTTAAAAATTTTAATTAACAAGCCCGTAGTAATCCAGCTTTTTTTTTGTAAACACACTCCAAAATTAACTAATGAAAACAACTAAATGATAACAATTAAGAAGCACAGTCCACCAGGGGCTAATATGACACCTCTGTTTAAGAAAGGAGGGAGATTGAATGCTTCAAACTATGAGCTAGTTAGTCTAACATCTGTCATTGGGAAAACACTAGAGGTTATTAACGAGGTAATGGCAGGACATTTCGGAAATCAGAATAAAGTCAGGCAATGTCAACATAGTTTTGTGAAAGGGAAGCTGGGTTTGACAAATTTATTATAGTCTTTGAGTATGTACCATGCAGGATGGATAAAGGGAAACCTGTAGATGTGTTGAATTTAAATTTTCAAATGGCATTTGATAAGGTATCACATAAAAAATCTTCACACAAGAAAGATTTGTGGTGTTAGAGGTGAAATGTCAGCATGAATTGAGGATTCAAGGTTTGTGCGAAGATTTGTAGCTCGGGTGCTCGTTGTTGTGGTTCTGTTCGCCGAGCTGGAAGTTTTTGTTGCAAACGTTTCGTCCCCTGGCTAGGCGACATCATCAGTGCTCTGGAGCCTCCTGCGAAGCACTTCTTTGATGTTTCTTCTGGTATTTATAGTGGTCTGTCCTTGCCGCTTCCGGGTGTCAGTTTCAGCTGTCCGCTGTAGTGGTTGGTATATTGGGTCCAGGTCGATGTGTTTGTTGATGGAGTTTGTGGATGAATGCCATGCCTCTAGGAATTCCCTGGCTGTTCTCTGTCTGGCTTGCCCTATGATAGTAGTGTTTTCCCAGTCGAATTCATGTGCGAAAAGAGGAAGAGGAACACCTATACAAGGTATTCGCCAAAAACGGATACCCGCGCAACTTTATCAACAGATGCCTAAGAGACAGACCACGGAACGAGGACATGCCACAACCAAAAGGACTAGCCACACTACCATACATCAGGAGCGTTTCAGAACTGACAGCCAGACTACTGCGACCCTTAGGACTCATAACGGCACACAAACCATCAGCCATGCTCAGACAACAACTTACTAGAACAAAGGACCTGATACCCAACACGAGCAAAACTAATGTAGTTTGCAAAAATACCATGCAAGGACTGCACAAAACACTATATAGGACAAACAGGAAGACAGCTAACAATCCGCATACATGAACATCAACTAGCCACAAAACGACACGACCAGCTATCTGTAGTAGCCACACACTCAGACAACAAGCAACATGAATTCGACTGGGAAAACACTACTATCATAGGGCAAGCCAGACAGAGAACAGCCAGGGAATTCCTAGAGGCATGGCATTCATCCACAAACTCCATCAACAAACACATCGACCTGGACCCAATATACCAACCACTACAGCGGACAGCTGAAACTGACACCCGGAAGCGGCAAGGACAGACCACTATAAATACCGGAAGAAACATCAAAGAAGCGCTTTGCAGGAGGCTCCCGAGCACTGATGATGTCGCCCAGCCAGGGGACGAAACGTTTGCAACAAAAACTTCCAGCTCGGCGAACAGAACCACAAGAATTGAGGATTGGCTGACGAACAGGAAACAGTCAATGTAAGTGGGTCTTTTTCAGTTAGCAACATGTAACTAGTGAAGTGTCACAAACTTTTTCACACAGAGGGTGGTATGTGTATGGAATGAGCTGCCAGAGGATGTGGTGGAGGCTGGTACAATTGCAACATTTAAGAGGCATTTGGATGGGTATATGAATAGGAAGGGTTTGGAGGGATATGGCCCGGATGCTGGCAGGTGGGACTAGATTGGGTTGGGATATCTAGTCGGCATGGACGGGTTGGACCGAAGGATCTGTTTCCATGCTGTACATCTCTATGACTCAATGACACAATGCGGGGGCCTCAACTATTTACAGTCTACATCAGTGACTTGGATGAGGGGACCGACTACATTGTAGCCAAATTTGCTTCTGATGCATGGTTGGATAGTAAGCAAGTTGTGAACATACAAAGAATCAATAAAGGAACATTGATAGTTTAATTGAGGGACAAAAATTTATCAGATGGGTTACTATATAGCTAAACAAACTTGTCCACTTTTTCAGGAAGAATAGAAAAGCAGCACGTATTTAAATGAAAAGGAACTATAGGCTGCAGTAGGGAGAATTCTGGCTGTCCTTGTATGTGAATCACACAAAGTCTGCACAAAGGTAACAGCAAGTAATGGGGAAGGCAAGTGGAATGCTATCCTTTAAGGCAAGGGGAATGGAGTATGAAAGCAGGGAAGTCTTGCTGTAACTATGGAGGGTGTTAGTGTAACCAAACCTGGGGCACTACAGTTCTGGTCTCCTTATTTCAGGGGGGACGTACTTCTATTGGAAGCATGAGATAAAGTTCCTGATTCCTGGAATAAGTGGGATGCCTTGCAAGGAAATGACGAACAGATTGGACCATCCTGTTTGGAGTCTGGAAGCATGAGGGGTGATCTTATTGAAACACAGAAGATTCTGAGGGGACCGGTGGAGGAATCTAGAGTGAGTTTTTAAAATAAGAGAGTCTCATACTTAAGGTCAAGATGAGGAGGGTCCTTCCTCTGAGGGATCTATGGAATTCGCTCCCCAGGGAAGAGTGGAGTTGGGGGTCACTCAGTATATTCAAGGCTGAATTATATTTTTGATTGACAAGGGAGTTAAGGGTAATGGGATACAGCCAGGAAAATGGAGTTGAACCACCGTCAGATGAGTTGTGATCTTAGCGAATTGATGGGCTGAATGGCCACCTCCTGCTCCTATTTATCATGATCTTATAATCAAAATTTGATTTTGTGCAATCTGTATTAAGATTGAAAAGTCTGTAACCCTGCTGATTATAATAATCCAAAATGAAACTGAGCTGAAATAATGCAAAGCTCTGCTGCTGCTGCTTCTTATAAACTCTGCCAAAATGGTTTGTTTCAGGTTAAAATGTGTGATCACCCTACAGCTAACACCCACCACATAACACAAGAAGAGAAGGAGAGAAATGGGGGTGGGCGATGAGATGAGTGACGTTTCTGAACAACATTTTCAACACTGCAGTAGCAGGGAAAGTAGGGGAGGCGGTTGAGGAAGGGGGAAGAAATTGACTGGAAGAAATGGTGGATAAAGAAATGAAAGACTTACAAGCAGATTTATGAGGTGAATAAAGCAGGGGAGGGAGAGAAAAGAGGAATAAAGGATGAGCATTATAGGGAAACACTGAAACGAAAAGTGGGGTGGATAGTGAGATGAAGAGCTAGCTTCTAGAGACTTCTATCTGCCTGTAGCACATTACTAAGTGTGATGCAGTGAAACATTGCATTCACAGCACAGACTCAGCAAATTGGCAATAAGCTGATTTATTCGCTGTCTTTACATAGAGGACATAAAGCTGTCTGAGTGCCAGCTGGATGCTACAGGGACTCAGTGCTATTGAGTGCACCTTGTGGAACTTTCAACAGAGGGGTGCCTGATTGCAGCTGGGGGGATGGGGGTGAGGGTGGGCTGTGGTGGGAAGGCAAGACCTTCCAACAGCAACCAGTAATAAGGCTTGTAGAAAGAAAAAGCTTGTATTTATTTAGCACTTTTCAAAGTGTTTTTTTAATAAAGGCTGGGTTATGCATTCACATTTTGGAATGGGGCCCAAAGCCATGACTTTCTGAGTTAGAGGTGAAAACTTAAACCTGTGCTTGCTCAAGCTGATACTGTGACAGTTCAAGGGCTCCTCAGAAGAGGGCAACAGTTATGAGACATGATATTTACCTGGGGCTTGTGGATGACAACCACAGAACTTGACACCCCAAATCAGTGACCACCACCTCCCCCCCGCCAGATGGTAGCAGCAAAGGGTACAGCTGAGAATTACTCTATTGGCTAAATGTGTTCCTACTCCTTGGGATATTTCACAATAACACAGGCACTCCTGGATGTCGTCATTACTGATTAAATATTCAGGATCCTTTCTGAAGTTTGGAAATTGCCTGTCTTTGGTTTTTCTCTCCTCCCCCAATGCGAATTTAATTTGTCTGTGTGTGTTTGATCACAAACTGAAAACAAAACAAAATGCTGGAAATCACAGTGGGTCAAGCAGCATCCATGGAGAGCAAGCAAGCTAACATTTCGACTCTATCTAGACTTGAAATGTTAGCTTGTTTTCTCTTCATGGATGCTGTCGACCCACTGTGATCTCCAGCAATTATTTTCAGTACAGTTTCCAGCAGATATGGGTCGGGTGCTGGCAGGTGGGACTAGATTGGGTTGGGATATCTGGTCAGCATGGACGGGTTGGACCGAAGGGTCAGTTTCTGTGCTGTACATCTTTATGACTCCATCTGCAATAATTTGCTCCTTGATCACAAAGCCTGGTTCTCTCTTCACCCAACTCCCTCAGGTCATAGAGGTCCTCAGCATGAAAACAGGCCCTTCAGCCCAACTTATCCATGCTGCCCAGTTTTCACAATTTAAACTAGTCCAACTGCATTTGGTCCATTTCCCTCCATACCTATCCCATCCATTTACCTTTTTAAATGTGTTTTACATGACAAAATTGAGCTCGCTTCCACCATACCTCTGGCAGCCTGTTCAAGACACTCACCACGCTCTGTGAGGTACTGCCCATTATTAATCCAGGTGGCTGTCCCAAACTGATCCTGAGTCCGATCTGGCCTGAAGACTCCCACCCAGTGTGAGTTCCCCCCTGCACAAGGATTTTGAGCTTTGGGAAAACCCCCACCTCACCCCATGTGATCTATATGGACTAGGGACTGTCTATCAAAACCATGACGGGGCCCCTGTACTGTTCAAATATTCCCCAGAGCTGCCCAGAACCCACCATGATAGTAGGTTCTCCACTCTCTGCTGACACCCAACTCCCACTCCTTTCCTCCCCTATTCTCTGCCCCAACTCTGCAGCACCTCACTGTGGAGCTATATCAGGGCTACCCAAATGTTTTCCCACTAAGATCTCATTTCCAGTTTGAAAATTGCCCTAACCCCTAAGTCCGATTTCAGGGAGCAGAGACAAACACAGAGAATGCTGGAGAAACTCAGCAGGTTTGTCAGTGTCTGTGGGGGAGAGAAACTAAGTTAATGTTTGAGTTCAGTAGACTCCTCTTCAGGGGGACAGGAAGTGGGGGCTGAGAGAGTGGTGGAGCGAGCTCTTAGAGACAGGCTGTTCTAATTAGGTCAGAGTTTGTCAGAAGTCATTGCTGCCTCCGAACCTGTGACCCACTCGGAGTCCCAATCCCTCCAGTTTATAATGTGCAGATCCTCATGGTTCCTAAAGCTTTCTATCACTGGAAGTTTGTCTGCATCAGTTGATGACTGATTGACAAGGGCTTAACTTCCGTTGAAATATTGTGTACAGATTTTGGCTTCTGTCATGACATGGGTGATACTGGATCTGGAACAGGTGAAAGGAGCACTGAAATAAGACTAATTCCTGGTTTAAAAACATCTCATTATCAAAGATAAATCAAGAGGGCTGGAATGATTCACTTCAGATCTGATCAAGGTTTATGGAATGATAAAAGGAATAGACTATATCTCAGTTGATAGTTTGTTTCAATTATGTAGATTAGGGAAGGATTAGGAGGCATTATTCCAAGCTGAATAAGGCAGCACCAATCCTGTGGAAAGGTCATAGACTTCAAACATTAACTCTGTCTCCTTTGCCATTCCCAGACCCACGCAGCATTTTCACCATTCTCTGTTTGTTTTTGGTTTCAATGTGACTATTAATTTGCTGTCCCTGAGGTAGAGGAACAGGAAGGAGATTGTAAGATTATTCCATGCACCCACCTATCCGCCTTGCAATCAGCTTGAGAGGTACAAATGGTCCCCAACTGCTAGTGGGTCAATGTGGGAATGGGATCATACTTTGGATTGGAAAGATTGGGGATGTTAGAGTAATGAATGTGTGTTAAGTTGGATGTGGGGTGAGTCATAGAGTCATAGAGATGTACAGCATGGAAACAGACCCTTCAGTCCAACCCATCCATGCCGACCAGATATCCCAACCCAATCCAGTCCCACCTGCCAGCACCTGGCCCATATCCTTCCAAACCCTTCCTATTCATCTACCCATCCAAATACCTCTTAAATGTTGCAATTTTACCGGCCTCCAACACTTCCTCTGGCAGCTCATTCCATACATGTACCACCCTCTGCGTGAAAAGGTTGTCCCTTAGGTCTCTTTTATATCTTTCCCCTCTCACCCTAAACCTACGTCCTCTAGTTCTGGACTCCCCGACCCCAGGGAAAAGACTTTGTCTATTTATCCTATCCATGTCCCTCATGATTTTGTAAACCTCTATAAGGTCACCCCTCAGCCTCAGATGCTCCAGGGAAAACAGCCCCAGCCTGTTCAACCTCTCCCTATAGCTCAAACCCTCCAACCCTGGCAACATCCTTGTAAATCTTTTGTGAACCCTTTCAAGTTTCACAACATCTTTCCGATAGGAAGGAGATAAGAATTGCATGCAATATTCAAACAGTAGCCTAACCAATGTCCTGTACAGTCGCAACATGACCTCCCAAATCCTGTACTCAATACTCTGACCAATAAAGGAAAGCATACCAAATGCCTTCATCATTATCCTATCTACCTGCAACTCTATTTTTACAGAGCTATGAACCTGCACTCCAAGGTCTCTTTGTTCAGCAACACTCCATAGGACCTTAGGTGAGAGATAGGGAGAATGTTTAAGGGTTTGAGGTTCTGACTGGGATTGGGTGTAAGGTTAGGATTACGCTGGGTTGTTGGGATAATGGGGATGAGGGAATTGTGTTTTGAGGTATTTTGGGTTGGTGAGAATGGCAGGTGAAGGTATATGGGTAAGGCAGCACAGTGCCGTTTATTTGCCAGACCCTGCAAGATCCCATATCCCAAATTATCCACTTTGGAATCCTGTTCAAGTTTCAATCAATCCTGTATTCCAGTGAATCCCATTTGGAATTCTGCCTTCATACCACAGATTTTAAGGGATTTAATTTAGAATCTGGCCCTGATCCTAAATAATCTAGATCTCCATGTAATTTCATATGCTCAGCAATGCCATTTGGAATTTTGTCTGAATCCCAAATAATTTCAAATCCCTTGTCACCCAAGATCCTGAGCAATCCCATACAAAATTGTGTCAAGATTTGCATAATCCCTTGTCTTGAGTGATGCTATTTGGAATCTTGTCTGCAAACCAACCAATCCCAAGTTATCTGTGATCCGAATACCAGGTGATCCCAGTGAAGTCTGCCTGCATCCTAATTTCCATGTGATCCCTGATCTAGTACAATCTTGGAATCTTCATCATCACATTGGAAATCCTGTTTGGATATTGTAGGACCTCAATGCACATGTAGTGCATGATCCCACATGATCCTGGACCCATGTAAAGAATAGGGGTAAAAATAAACCATTCAGACTGTTCCATCAACTTAGTAAGATCACAGCTGATCTGTTTGTGTTTCAAATTTCACAATCCTGACCACCCTCTACCGTCCACTCCCCTGCGATCCTGTGTCCTATTAAAAAAAACCCAGCCAGGTCACAATCCAGACCTTTACCGCTGTTGGTTGTTTTACCATCTGGCAATATTGTGTTACCTCCAGTAACATAAGAAATTATTGTCAAGGTATGGAAGACTCTAGCACACATTTATGACCACAAATTGTTATGTACTAATATTATATTCCTCAAGTATCAGTGGTAATATTAAGCAATTAGTTTCCAACTAAACGTCATGCTTCTAATAGACTGTCAGGTATCTTAAGGAAGACAGGAATGAGTTGTTTAGACTGGCAGATTATAGGCAATGATAATATCACAAGCATGTCTCTCAAAAAGCAACCAGCTCCTACATGATCCTGGGAGAAAGTGACGACTGCAGATGCTGGAGATCAGAGTCAAAAAGTATGGCACTGGAAAAGCACAGCCAGTCAGGCAGCATGCGAGGAGTAGGACAGTCAATGTTTCAAGTATAAGCTCTTCATCAGGAATGTGGGAGGGGGCCTCAAGGGGGCTATGAAATAAATGGGAGGGGGTGGGGCTAGGGGGGAGGTGGGTGGGAATGCGATAGGTAGATGAAGGTGTGGAGTAATGGTGATAGATCAGAGTGAAATGTAGAGCAGATAGGTGGAAAGGAAGATGGACGGGTAGGACAGTTTAAGATGATGGTGCCGAGTTGGAGGGTTGGACCTGGGATAAGGTGGAGGGAGGGGAGATGAGGAAACTGGTGAAATCAACATTGATCTCATGTTGGTTAGAAGGTCCCAAGGTGGAAGATGAGGTGTTCTTCCTCCAGGCATCAGGTGGCCAGGATTGACTATGGAGGAGTCCCAGGACTTGTATGTCCTTGATGGAGTGAGAGGGGGAGTTGAAGTGGTTGGCCACAGGGCAGCATGGTTGTTTGGTGCCTGTGTCCCAGAGATGTTCCCTGAAACATTCTGCGAGTTGGCGACCTGTCTCCCCAATGTAGAGGAGACAACATCAAGAGCAATAGACACAGTAGATAAGGTGTTTGGATGTGCAGGAAAATCTCTACAGGATGTAGAATGATTCTTCGGCCTTGGGTGGAGGTGAGGGGGGAGGTGTGGGCACAATTTTATACCTCTTGCGGTGGCAAGGGAAGGTGCAGGGAGTGGAGGGTGGGTTGGTGGGGGGTGTGGATCTAATGAAGGAGTCACAGAGGGAATGGTCTATGTGGAATGCTATTGGGGTGGGGCAAGAAATATATCTCTAGTGGTGGAGTCTGATTGTAGGTGGTGGAAATGGCAGAGGATGATACATTGTATCCAGAGGTTGGGTGGAGTGGAAAGTGAGGACCAGGGAAGTTCTATCCATGTTGCAGTTGGAGGGTTGCAGTTCAAGGGTAGAGGTACAGGAAGTGGAAGAGATACGCTGAGGGGCATTGTTGACTACATGGGAGGGGAAATTGCGATCCTTGAAGTAGGAGGCCATCTGGGATGTTCTGGAGTGGAATTGGTCCTCCTGGGAGCAGATGTGGCAGAGGCAGAGGAATTTGGAGTAAGGGATAGCATTTTTTTGCAGGAGGGGGATGTGGGAGGAGGTGTAGTCCAGGTAGCTGTGGCAATTGGTAGGTTTGAAGTAGATGTCCGTGTTGAGTTGGTCGCTGGAAATGGAGATGGAGAGGTCCAGGAAGAGGAGATCCGAGAAGGTCCAGGTGAACTTGAGGTCAGGGTGGAAGGTGTTTGTAAAGTTGATGAACTGTTCAGCTTCCCAATGGGAGCTCTAGGTGGTGCCGATAAAGTCATTGATGTAATGGAGGAAAATGTTGGGAATGGTGCTGGTGTAGCTACAGAAGATGGACTGCTTCACACAGCCGACAAAGATACAGGCATAGCTGGGGCCCATGTGGGTGCCCATGGCTACCCCTTTGGTCTGAAGGAAGTGGGAGGATTTGATGGAGAAATTGTTGAGGGTGAGGACCAGTTCAACCAATCAAATGAGTATGTCGGTGGAGGGGTACTGGATGGGTTGGCAGGAGAGGAAGAAGCGGAGGATTTGGAGGCCTTCATCATGGCTGGAGGACATGTATAGGAATGGATGTCCATGGTGAAGATGAGGCATTGGGACCAGGGAACCGAAAGTCATGAAGAAAGTGGAAGGCGTGGGTGACCCAAATGTATGTGGGGTGATCCTGGACCAAGGAGGCAGGACAGTATCAAGGTATACAGAGATAGGTTCAGTTGGGCAGGAGCAGGTGGAAAAGATGGGTCAACGGGGCAGTCAGGTTTGTTATCCCACAAGATCCCATCAGGAATCCTAAACAGGAACTGAACTCTGTGGGAATACGCTCTATCCCAATGGACATCCATTTCTAGCCTGTTGGGCATCCCTTCTTGATCCCAACTGGGATCCCTCTCGATTCCAATAGGAACCAGCACTATCACCTGATGAAGGAGCGACGCTCCGAAAGCTAGAGTGCTTCCAATTAAACCTGGTGTTGTGTGATTTTTGTCCACCCCAATTCAACACCAGCATCTCCAAATCACTCAGTTCCAGTAGGGATCCCTCTCCATCCTGGCGCGCTTTCCCAATCCAATGTTGCCAATGTGTGTGTTTCATGTTTGGGGGCGGTGACGTGGCAGCTGCCTATTGGTTGCCGGTGATGTCATTCCAGCCCCGATCCGGGTATTTATCTGTTTTTCTCTTTCGGGTTTTTTTTTAATTCAGTGGAGTGGGGGGGAAGGGGGCGCACGGGGGGTGTTCAGGAAGATCCGGTGGGATCAGGGGATCAAGGAGATCGGGGGGGTGGTGGTGGGAGGTCAGTGTGAGTGGCGGTGACCGGGGAGGGGGGGGACTCTATGGTTCTCCGCGATGTCACTCCCCGGGACTGAGTCCCTGGCGTTACTTCCACTTGCTACCAATTGCCCCTTTTCCTGATCGGAGCAGGGGAAGGGAGGGGGGGGGGGTGCGGCTCCGAGCTGCCCCGGAACAGGGTCACCGTGGGGGTAAGAGCCGCATTTCACAGGCACCAGCAAAAGGGGATGTGCAGGGCAACAAACAGTTCGCAGCTGAAATAACGCAGCTCGTCTTTAGCTCCTCACCTCCAGGGGTAAGTAGATCAGAAGGGTCAGGGTAGGATGGGCTGGAGGTGGAAATTGGGCTCTGAACAAACTTCCTATTTATTGTTTAGTCCGGCCTTCTTCTTCCAAAAGCCCCGCGAAACTTTTTAAGGTGTGGTTTAAGCTCGGTCCCTTGTGCCCAAACTATTTCAGTTCTTACACCCGTTCCAAAATCTAGCCCCTCACCCCCTAGTTTTCTCTGTCAGTCTGCTGGCTGCCCTCCCCTCAGATTCCCCACCCCAGTCCTGTCCTCATCCCCATTTACCCCTCTCCTTGCCCTCATTCCTTTATCCACAGTGTGGCACTCCCTCAGCATTGACCCTCTGACAGAGTGGCACCCCCTCAGCACTGACCCTCCGATGGCGTGGCGCTCTCTCAGTACTGACCCTCTGACAGTGTGGCACCACCTCAACACTGACCCTGTAATGGTGCACGCTCCATCAGCACCGACCCCCTGACAGTGCAACACTCCCTCAGTACTGACACTCCAACAGTGTGGCGCTCCCTCAGCACTGACCCTTGGACAGTGCAGCGCTCCCTCAGCACTGACCCTCTGACAGTGCACCACTCTCTCAGCACTGACCCTCTGACAGTGTACCACTCTCTCAGCACTGACCCTCGGACAGTGCAGCACTCCATTAGCGCTGATCCTCAGACAGTGCAGCACTCCCTCAGCACAGACCCTCCAATGGCGCAGCATTTCCTCAGCACTGACCCTCCGACAGTGTGGCACTCATAGAATCACAGAGATGTACAGCGTGGAAATAGACTCTTTCATCCAATTCGTCCATGCTGACCAGATGTCCTAACCTAATCTAGTCGCATTCCCCCCAACAGTCCGAACTCCCTCAGTGCTGACCATCCAATATTGCAGCACTCCCTCAGTGCTGAGTTTTTTAAAGACATAACAAAGAGGATTGATGAGGGCAGAGCAATGGAATTGATCTATATGGACATCAGCAAGGCATTCGACAAGGTTCCACCTGAGAGACTGGTTCGCAAGGTTAGATCTCATGGAATACAGGGAGAACTAGCCATTTGGATACAGAACTGATTTGAAGGTAGAAGACCGAGGGTAGTGGTGGACAGTTGCTTTTCAGACTGGAGGCCTGTGCCACAAGGATTGGTGCTGGCTCCACTACTTTTCATCATTTATATAAATAATTTGGATGTGAACATAGGAGGTATAGTTAGTAAGCTTGCAGATGACCCCAAAATTGGAGGTGTAGTGGACAGCGAAGAAGATTACCTCAGGGATCTTGATCAGACAAGCCAATGGGCTGAGGAGTGGCACATTGGGTTTAATTTAGGTAAATGTGAGGTGCTGCATTTTGGAAAAGCAAATCAGAGCAGGACTTTATACACTTAATGGTAAGGTCCTATGGAGTGTTGCTGAACAAAGAGACCTTGGGGTGCAGGTTCATAGCTCCTTAAAAGTGGAGTTGCAGGTAGATAGGATAGTGAAGAAGGCATTTGGTATGCTTTCCTTTATTGGTCAGAGTACTAAGTACAGGAGTTGGGGGGTCATATTGCGGCTGTACAGGACGCTGGTTAGGTCACTTTTGGAATAGTGTGTGCAATTCTGGTCTCCTTCCTATCGGAAGGATATTATGAAATTTGAAAGGGTTCAGAAAAGTTTTACAAGGATGTTGCCAGGGTTGGAGAATTTGAGCTACAGGGAGAGGCTGAATAGGCTGGGGCTGTTTTCTCTGGAGCGTCGGAGGCTGAGGGGTGACCTTGTAGATGTTTATAAAATCATGAGGGGCATGGATAAGATAGATGGACTAGGTCTTTTCCCTGGGTTGGTGGAGTACAGACCTAGAGGGCATATGTTTAGGGTGAGAGGGGAAAGATATAAAAGGGACCTAAGTGGCAACCTTTTCACACAGAGGGTGGTGTGTGTACAGAATGAACTGCCAGAGGAAGTGGTGGAGGCTGGTACAATTACAGCATTTAAAAGGCATCTGGATGGGTATATGAATGTTTAGAGGAATATGAGTCAACTGCTGGCAAATGGGTCAGTGCTGAGGGAGTGCTACACTGTCAGAGGGTCAGTGCTGAGGGAGTGGGCACAGTCAGAGGGTCAGTGCTGAGGGAGTGGGCACTGTTGAAGGGTCAGTGCTGAGGGAGTGGGCACTGTCGGAGGATCATTGCAGAGGGAGTGCCACATTGTCGTAGGGTCAGTGCTGAGGGAGTGCCACACTGTTGTAGGATCAGTGCTGAGGGAGTTCCAGACTGTCTAGAATTAGGTTAGGATATTTGGTTAGAATAGGTTAGGTTAGGATGTCTGGTCAACATGGATGAGTTGGATGGAAGGGTCTGTTTCCATGCTGTACATCTCTATGACTCTATAACTGTCCGACAGTGCGGCGCTCCCTCAGTGCTGACCCTCCAACAGTGCGGCGCTCCCCCAGGGCTGACCATCAGACAGTGTGGTTCTCAATTTGACCCATTAAGTGTTAAGTCAGTTGTAACCCACAGAGGATCCTGGCAGTGGGTGGTTTTGGGGTGAGTGTGGTGGGTGCTCTTCCTGCACATCTAAGTATGAAAGTCAGTGCTCTTGTCTTTTGCTATGTATTTGGCATGATCCAGTTTGGCTCTTGCCTAATGCCTGCTATCACTTATTTTATATTTTGAAATTTGTAGGTAATTGATCCAAGATGGGGGCATTTCTGGACCACCCCAAAACAGAGAAACAAAATGATCACGGCGAAGGGAATGGGATTCGCTATGGGCTGTGCAGCATGCAGGGCTGGCGCGTGGAGATGGAGGATGCTCACTCAGCTGTGCCTGAGTTACAGGACCAGCTGAAAAACTGGTCCTTTTTTGCCATCTATGATGGGCATGCAGGATCAGGGGTTGCCAAATATTGTGCCAAGAACCTCCTCCAGCACATAACCAGCAACCAGGAGTTCAAAGGTGAGCTTCTTATAGGACACATCAAATCCTCCCTCCTTCTTAGCTAATAACATATCGTACCCAACCCTGTGCAAAAAAAAAGCACACAGCTCAGGGAGCAAAGAGTTCAGGATTTTCCTGGGCAAAGGAGACTGACAAAGATTTGATTAAAGGTGCACAAGGTTATAACCGGTTTGTGTGGACAGTGGTGAGCTGTTCTCATTCGATGATTCAAAGACGGGAGGACACAAATTTCTAGTTTCAGGTGAGACTAGAGGGAGATAAAGATAAGCTTTTTACAAGGGTGAGGGATTCAATAATGAGAGGTCACGCTTTCAAGGTGAGAGGTGAAAAGTTTAAGGGGGATACATGCAGCAAGTACTTTACACAGAGGGTGTTAGTTGCCTGGAACGCGTTGCCAGCAGAGGTACTAGAGACAGACAGAGTGGATTCGTTTAAGATGCATCTGGACAGATGCATGAGTAGGTGGGGAGCAGAGGGATACAGATACTTAGGAAATGGGCGACAGGTTTAGATAGTGGACTTGAATCGGCTCAGGCTTGGAGGGCCAAAGGGCCTGTTTTTAGGCTGTAAATTTTCTTTGTTCTTTGAGAAATACAGAGAGATGTTGTTTATACAGTGAGTCATACAGCATTGTTGTGGGTGATGGAAGTTGAGAAAGTGAATTACTTCAAAAAAAATTGGATGGGTGTTTCATCAAAATAAACTTACAGTCTAGAGTAGAGCGTGAACTTGGCTGGTGGGAAATAAACAATGGGCTGGTCAAGGAAATTGGACTGAATGGGTTGCTTCATGGTGGACTAGCACTGGTACCGTGGGCAAAATGGTCTCTTGAGCTGTTTTAACTTTATGACTTTTTTATGCATGTGACCCAGATCTTACCTTTCAATTCCAAGTAAATTGATTACGAATGGATCCACAGTAATTACAGTAGGCCATTCAGGTCTGGGCATAGCAAGACTGCATTTTCTATCCTGGCCAGACCCCCAACTGAACCTTGACCACCTCCATCATCATTCCCTCCTCTGCCCTGAACACTGCAGCATGTCAGTGCTGCTCCTCACTCTTTCTGACCTTCCACGCCAACACCCAACCCACATTGCTCCAGGGCTTTTGGCCTGGATATTGTGCTCGTGTTTGTGGAGGGTGTACTGAGAAAACCTCACACCCTCTGAGTCCGAGTGGAAGATTATCTGACAATCCAAGGCTGTTCAATGGAAACCTGGAGTAAACCCTTCTGGAGCTGAGAGTGTGACCAACTTGAGCCCAATTTACCCTTTGCTAAAGTAAGTTGTGTTTGCTCCCCATTATTTTATTTAGAGACACCCAAATATATTTCTGGAGAAGGTTGGGTAGAGGGAGAGGAATAAAGAAAGGTGATACAATTCTGCAGAACTGTGCCTGACCCCCCTCTCTGGATTTTGCAGGGATGATCGATGGTGGCAGTGATTCACAAGCAGCTGTCCAGAGTGTGAAACGTGCCATTAGGACAGGATTCCTGAACATTGATGAACATATGCGAAATGACTCCGAACTGGGGAACAACGACATGGATCGCAGTGGCTCGACAGCAGTGGCTCTCCTGGTCTCACCCACACATATCTACTTTATAAACTGTGGAGACTCCCGGGGTGTCCTGCAGCGGGGTCAGTCTGTGCATTTCTCCACTGAGGACCACAAGCCATGTAACCCACGTGAGAAGGAAAGGATCCAAAACGCAGGGGGCAGTGTCATGATTCAGCGGGTCAATGGCTCACTCGCTGTTTCCCGTGCACTCGGGGATTACGACTACAAGTGTGTGCATGGGAAAGGTCCCACGGAGCAGCTGGTCTCTCCAGAGCCAGAGGTCATGGTGATTGAGCGATCCCAGGATGATGAGTTTGTCATCTTGGCTTGCGATGGAATTTGGGATGTAATGAGCAATGAGGAACTGTGCGCCTTTGTCCGATCCAGACTCGAGCTAACTGATGACCTGGAACAGATTTGCAATCTAGTAGCAGACACTTGCCTGTATAAGGTAAGATCGAGAGAGTGACACTCTTATTTCTATCCAAAGTAGGGATGAAAGGGTCCTGAGTCTACTCAGTCTTGCTAGCACATAGTTCTCTGCAGACACCCTGCTGATTTAAAAACTTCCATTCATGCAGAGCACACACCGTCCCCTTTCAGCTCCTGCTTAATAGTGTCTGACCCAGCCCTTGACAATGTGCAGGGCAGGCTCCTGAATCTACAACATCAGTATGGATGGGGTCAGGCCCCACTTCTCACTGAGGGTCAGCCCTCAGTCAAAGATTACAGAGTGAGACTTCCTGCAGACATTTCAGGAGAGCTGGTTACAACACTGATGCTCAAAAATCAAAACAGACTTCAAACTGTGCCTCACTGGTGTGCAGGTCCCACACACACTGAATCTCACTGGGGTACAGGGTGCCACACGCAAGCTGACTCTCACTGGGGTACAGGGTGCCACACACATGCTGACTCTCACTGGGGTACAGGGTGCCACACACATGCTGACTCTCACTGGGGTACAGGGTGCCACACACACGCTGACTCTCACTGGGGTACAGGGTGCCACACACACACTGACTCTCACTGGGGTACAGGGTGCCACACACATGCTGACTCTCACTGGGGTACAGGGTGCCACACACATGCTGACGCTCACTGGGGTACAGGGTGCCACACACACGCTGACTCTCACTGGAGTACAGGGTGCCACACACATGCTGACTCTCACTGGGGTACAGGATGCCACACACACGCTGACTCTCACTGGGGTACAGGGTGCCACACACACGCTGACTCTCACTGGGGTACAGGGTGCCACACACACACTGACTCTCACTGGAGTACAGGGTGCCACACACATGCTGACTCTCACTGGGGTACAGGGTTGCCACACGGACACTGACTCTCACTGGAATACTGGGTGCCACACGGACACTGACTCTCACTGGAGTACTGGGTGCCACACGCACACTGACTCTCACTAAGGTACGGGTTGCCACACACATGCTGACTCTCACTGGGGTACGGGTACCGCACACAGATACACACACTCTCTGACTCTCAGTGGGGTATGGGCTTTCACACACACACACACACATTCTCACTGGGGTACGGGCTCTCTCACACACAGACTTTCACTGGGGTACAGGCTCCCACACATACATGGACTCACTCAGGTATGAATTGGGGAGAGGAATATTAGAGCTTGTTAGGATTAAGGCTGAATTGCTCCCTACTTTTTTCTGCAAATTTGTTCCTATAAAGGCAAATGCGGGAATTAATTGTGCATAACTCAAGGAATGAAGAGTTCAGTAGAAATGAACTTTGAGTTGAGTTCAAAGACTGTAGAGAATGTCAAAGCTATGACTAATGGATGTCATTTACCTGGGTATTTCCATAGCAACACCTTATCAGTAATAACCTGCTCAGTGTCGCCCAGTTTGGGCTCTGCCAGGCCTCTCAGCTCCTGATCTCATTACAGCCTTGGTTCAAATATGGACAAAAAAGCTGATTTCCAGAGGTGAGGTGATTGTGACAGCCTATGACATTAAGACTGCATTTGACTGAGTGTAGCCTCAAGGAGCCCGAGCAAAACTAAATCAATAGGAATCAGGAGGAAAACTTTCTGGTTGGAGTCATACTTGGCACATATGAAGATGGTTATGGTTGTTGGAGATTAGTCATTTCAGTAGACATCTCTTCAGGAGCTCCTCAGGGTAGTGTCCTAGGCCCAACCATCTTCAGTTGCTTCATCAAAGCCCTTCTCTCCATTATAAGGTCAGAAGTGGGGGATGTTGGCTGATGATTGCACAATGTTCAGCATCATTCGCCCCTCCTCGGATTCTGAAGCAGTCCATATGCAAATGCAGCAAAACCTGGACAGTATCCAGATTTGGCTGACAAGTGGCCAGTAACATTTGCACCAGACAAATGCCAGGCTATGACCATCACCAATAAGAGACAATCCAACCACTGCCCCTTGACATTCAATAGTGTTACCATCACAAAATTCCCCATTATCAACAAAACTCCAGGGGGTTACCATTGACCAGAAATGGAACTGGATTAGCCATATGAACACAGTGACTATAAGAGCAGGTCAGAGGCTGAGAATCCTGCCATGAGTAACTCACCTCCTGACTTCCCAAAGGGGAGTATCCATCACGTACAAGGTAGGAGTCAGCAGTGTGATGGAATACTTCCCACTTGTCTGGATGAGTGCAGCTCCAATAACACTGAAGAAGCTTGACACCATCCGGGAAAACGCAGCCCCAGCTTGATTGATACCACATCCACAAATGGCTCCAGCCCGAGACATCAATTTTCCTGCTGCACGGATGCTGCCTGATTTGCTGTGCTTTTCTAGCAACATACTCTCGACCACATCCACAAATATCCATTCCCCCACCATTGACTCTCAGTAACAGCAGTGTGTACTGTCTCCAAGATGCCTTGCATAAATTCACCGAAGATCCTCAGCCAGCACCTTCCAAACCATGACCACTTCCATTTAGAAGGACAAGGGCATGAGATACATGGCAACACCATCCCTTGCAAGTTCCCCTCCAAGCCATTCATCATCCTGACTTGGAAATATATCATTGTTCCTTTAGTGTCACTAGGTCAAAATCCTGGAATTCCTTCCCTAAGGGACATTGTGGTGTGTCTACAGCACATGGAGTGCAGTGGTTCAAGAAGGTTGCTCACCACTTTTATCTCCAGGGCAATTCAGGGTGGATAATAAATGCTGACTTAGCCAGTGACACCCAACATCCGTGAGTCAGTGGACAGATATTGTGAGGTGACCAAGTCAGGCCCTTTGCCAAATCCTGTTCCCACAATCTGGGCCCCTCACTGTGCACTTTGCAGCAGATTTATTGTCAGGACCTGCCAGCATTAATAGATGGAGAGGAGTAGCCAACATTATAGCACTGAGGCTGCATCTGAGAGCAGGAGACTTTGTACAATCCTGACATTGACACAGTGGCTGGAGGAGTGGAGACACTGGGAACTGGAGGCCCCATTATAAGAGACATTCCTTTGGGTGTGTTGCTATCTACTTCCCTGATAAAAACAAGGAGGAGACCATTCAGTCCCTCACACCAGTTCTGCCATTCAGTAATCATCCCACCAACCAGCCATGAGAGTCAATGCTGAGGGAGCGCCGCACTGTTGGAGGGCCGGCGCTGAGGGAGCGCCGCACTGTCGGAGGGCCGGCACTGAGGGAGTGCCGCACTGTCGGAGGGTCAGTGCTGAGGGAGCGCCGCACTGTCGAAGGGTCGGTGCTGAGGGAGCGCCGCACTGTCGGAGAGTCGGTGCTGAGGGAGTGCCGCATTCTCGGAGGGTCAGTGCTGAGGGAGCGCCGCACTGTCAGAGGGTTGGTGCTGAGGGAGCGCTGCAGTCTTGGAGGGTCAGTGCCGAGGGAGCGAATACTGTCGGAGATTCAGCGCTGAGGGAGGACCGCACTGTCGGAGAGTCAGTGCTAAGAGAATGCCACACTGTCATAGGATCTGCACTGAGGGAGAGCTGCACCTGTCTGAGGCGTTATCTTCTGTTGGGACATCAAACTGAAGCTGTGTCTATCCTCTTTTTGGGTGGGAGGGTGGGGATGGGATAAGATCTTGCACTTGGAAGAACTTGGCCAATCTTTATCTCTCAAGATGTGTCACATTAACAGAAACAAAAACAGAAATTGCTGGAAAAACTTAGCAGATCCAGCAGCATTATTTCTGATGAAGGGTCACTGAATCTGAAATGTTAACTCTGCTTTCTCTCCACAGATGCTGCAAAACCTGCTGTGCTTTTCCAGCAATTTCTGTTTTTGTTTCTGATTTCCAGCATGTGCAGTTCTTTTGGTTTTTTTTCTTCCCTCACTAACCGGTTTCCTTGTGGGTTCTTTTCATGAGTGTACGTTGTGTTCATTTGCTGGTAGAGATCTTTGCAGTGTTCTGAGATGTTGCTCACTGTTTTTGAAATGCATGTTATTGTTAGTCTTGTGCATGTGATGTTTTGAATTGCTAGTTTGGTATTGAAATGATGTGCTTTAGGCCAGTTGAACTCAGGGCTCCTGTTTGTGTTCATCTTTTGCAGGGCAGCCGGGACAATATAAGCATCGAGTTGATGTGCTTCGAGAACGCCCCAAGACCTTCGGAGGAAGCAAAACAGAGGGAGGCTGAGCTTGACAGATACCTGGAAGCACGAGTGAAAGGTCAGAGGCTGTAAGCAGGCTGGGATGAGCCCTTTCGAGACTGACACTTTCATGTTAAACCTTCAAAGATCTTAGCTATTGATGAGGGAATTGCCTTGTTAGGTTCTTTTCCTGAGGTTTCAAGCACAAGATGCAATTCACACACACTAACTTCTGCAAACAGTTAAAGTTTATTAAAGCCTGTACAAGCTATGTGACCCCTTTGACCCTCTTTGCAGGTGTGCGAAGTCGAGTCAAAAGAGGTCCCAAACAAAGGAAATACATCCCCTTTGTACAAGTCAGTTAGTAATGCTCACGGGTACTCTAGTTAACCCCCCCTCCCCAATAACCACAAGTTACCTCAGGTACAATGGTAGGATGAGGTCATCTTCAGAGTTCATGTAAATGCCTTAATCCTGGGGAATCATTGTGTGGATGATTTATTGACTCCTTGATTCCCCAAGACAATCAGTGTAGGTGTGATATGTCCTCACTTCGGGGCAGCCCTGCAAATGAGTTCTGGCTCCGCTATTTCTCCGGATAATGTTGATGTGATATACTTCAGTATCGGGGAATGATCATGCAAATGAATTTGATTGGCTGGAGAATGGCTATGAAAGTATTTCTGAATGGAAGGGACTAAATGAGAGTTTAATTTGATAATAGCAGTAAAATAGTAGTATATGGCTGCCCAGATGAAGTGTGGATTTCAATGGATAGTCATGCACATTCCTGCATGCTATCTGTGAGACAGAATATCACTCCTACCCAGTTCTAGAATGTTCAGCTTCTTGAAGAAAGTACAGTTTAACCCTTTAAAATTACATTCATGTCCAGGGAGACAATACAATTTAATATTTTAACATTACAGACTAGAGGCTGTGTCAGTTACCCCTATATTGACTGTGACCTTGTGTGATCATTCAAAGAGTGGAATTTGTCACCGGGAGGGACTGTATTCTGTTTAATCCCCTGGACCTCAAGACAGTGTTGGAGGTGGATTTAAACCTGGGACATTTTACCTTTGTGGTCCTCATTCTAAGCTCCACCTTATATGAGAGTCCCTGCTGTAAATGACCAGGGAATCCAGTCAGGGAATAAAGCTGATCATTCCTTGACACCTTAATGTTTCACTGCAATCTGTAATTTAACAATACTGGGCACCTAGCTGACAATGTGGGAATTTTGCCCAGGTATGCCCTTTACACAAAAAGCAGAACAATCAGTCCACTCTTAACCATCAGTAAAGTGAAGAAAGGTGTCATCAACAGTGCTATCAAGCAGCACCTGCTCAGTGATGCCCAGTTTGGGTTCTGCCAGGGCCACTCAGCTCCTGACCTCAATACAGCCTCGGTTTGAAAATGGACAAAAGAGCTAAAATTCAGAGTTGAAGTGAGATTGACAGCCCTTGAAATCAAGGCCACGTTTGACTGAGTAGGGCATCAAGGACTCTGAACAAAACTGGAATCACTGGGAAGCAGGGGGCAAATTCTCTACTGATTTGAGTTACACTTAGCTATTTTGATTGGCATCATATCCACAAATATTCATTCCCTCACAAACAGCAGTACTATTTACAAGATACACTGCAGACATTAACCAAGCATCCGTAGATTTCACCTTCCAAACCCATGACCATTTCCATCTCAAAGGATAAGGGCAGCAGATACATGGAAACCACCACTACCTGCAAGTTCTTGTCGACGCCGCTCACAATCCTGACTTGGAAATATATTACCATTCCTACAAAATCCTGGAACTCCCTCCCTAATGGCATTGTGAGTACCCCGATAGCACATGGACTGCAGTGGTTCAAGAAAGCAGCTCATCACCACCTTCTCATGTGGCAGTTAGGGATGGGCAATAAATGTTGGCCCAGTCAATGACCCCCCACGTCTTTTGAGTAAATAGAAACAAAGTATTGGGGCTGGGAGCTTCCCCTTTCTTCACTGGCTGATTCCTCAGCTCCAGTTCAAGTCTCCCTCATCTCCAAGAGAGGAACAGCCTGATCCTTGACCAGGGTGGGCCACGTTATGTTGCTTCTTCACACCCTTTCTTCATTTCAGCTCTTCATGAACACAAACATTTTATATTTGTTTCTAAGATGTTCACAGGATTTTTTTGTTCTTTCCTTGCAGAGTTGGTGACTACGTCTGGCCTGGATGCTCCTCTGGGGTTACTGGACATAATGCATACACTGATCATCGAGAACATTCCCAACCTGCCACCTGGAGGAGGCCTCATCAGCAAGTACGGAGCCCTCAGAGTCTGCCTGTCTTTACAGCCCCCACCCCCACCCCCTTTGTCCCAGACAGTAACACCACCCATGATAGTCCCCACCAGCGAACACAATGACTGACAGAGTGGTGCTCGAATATTAATCCTCTGAAAGTGCATGCTCCCTCAGCACTGACCCTCCAACTGTGTGGGTATTCCACTCAGCACTGACCCTATGACTGCAGTGCTGACCCTCCAACAGGCACTCCCCTAGTGTTGACCATCTGACACTGTGGTCCTGACCCTCCAACAGTTTGGTGCTCCCTCACTGCTGACCCTCTGACAGTGCGGCACTCCCTCACTGCTGACCCTCTGACAGTGTGGTGCTCCCTCAGCGCTGACCCTCCAACAGTGTGGTGCTCCCTCAGTGCTGACCCTCCAACAGTGTGGTGCTCCCTCAGTGCTGACCCTCTGACAGTGTGGTGCTACCTCAGCACTGACCCTCCGACAGTGCAGTGCCCCCTCAGTACTGACCCTCTGACACTGTGGTGCTGACCCACTGACACTGCGGCGCTGACTTTGTAGCTTTATGTTGCTGTGGGATTATGGAATGAGAACTTGTGACTCTGATAGAGTTGCTGATCACTTGTTTCTTCTGCATTATTTCTGATTCAAAAATACTTTGTTGAAATAAGTTTCTTTTGATGTTTGTTCTCTCAGACGGAACATAATCGAATCAGTTTACAATCGGCTGGCCCCTACAAGCACTGATGAGGTGAATATTTACAAATAACTGATGAAGTTTGTATATGGGTAAGAGATGTCTTTTTGCCCCATTGCAGATTACCTAGTTCTGTCTCTGTCCATGGTAGGAACAGAACAGAGGTAATGGTACCATGATATTGTCACTGGTCTGGTAATTCAGACCCAGGAACCTGAGTTTGAATGGTGGACGATGGAATTTGAAGTCAATAAAAATCTGGTGTTAAATTCTGTTTATCCTAAAAAAACACAACCTGGTTCACTCATACCCTTTAAGGGAAGGGAAGCCTCTGTCTTTACCTGGTCTGGCTTGCATGTGACTTCTGAGCCACTGCAATGAGGTTGACTCTTAACTATCCTCTGAAATGACTGAGCAAGTCACTCAGTTGTATCAATCATTATAAGTCTCAAAAAAGGAATGAAACAAGACAGACAATGTGCATTGATCAGGACATCAGAAATGACAATGGCAGGAACAGCCCTTTCTATTCTGCAAAGGACTTCATACTAACATCTGGGAGTTAGTGCCAACATTGGGAGAGCTGTCACACAGACTAGTCAAGCAGCAGCGTAACATAGTCATATTCATGAAATCAAATCTTGCGGACAATGTCCCTGATAGTACCATCACCACACTCACTGACAAAACAGTCCCAGCAGAGCACAGTAGCATACAGTTAGGAGGGTGTTGCATTGACTTCTGACTGCATGAGGTCACAAGTCTTCATATCAAATATGGGCAGGGAAACCTCCTGCAGATTACCATGTACCATCTCCCTCGGCTGATGACTCAGTACTCCTTCATGTTGAACAACACTTGGAGGAAGCACTGAGTGTGGCAAAAACCAGAATGTCCTCTGGTGGACATTTCACCAAGAGTGCCTTGGCAGCAGTACAACTGACCGAGCTGATCAGGTCCTAAAGTACATAGCTGCGAGACAGGGCATGAGGGAATCAGTAAAAGTGATCACCACACAGTCCAGTGATCACCGCCATGTGGAGACAAAGTGCTGCCTTCACATTGAGAATATCCTCCATCGTGTTGTGTGGCAAACAGATTGAGAGATTCAAGACTTGGCATCTATGAGGTACTGTGGGCTATCAACAGCAGTAGAATTATACTCCCAACACAATCTAACTTCATGGCCTGGCATGTTCTCCACTCAACCATTACCATCAAGCCAGGGAATCAGTGCAGGAGGGCATGCCAGGAGTACCAGTAGGCATACCTAAAAGTGAGATGTCAACCTGGTGAAGCTACCAAACAGGACTACTTGCATGCAAAACAACAGAAGCAGCAAGTGATAGACATAGCTAACCAATCCCACAACCAGTGGATCAGATCTCAGCTCTGCAGTCCTACCATATCCGATGTTGGATAGTCGATGGTGGTGGACAGTTAAAAAACTAATTGGAGGAGGAGGCTGCACAAATATGCCCATCATCAATGAAGGGGGGAAACCAACACATCAGTGCATAGGTTTGTGCATTGTGTATAGTTTAATCATCACTTTGTTCAGTTTGATTTGATTTGTTTTGTTCTTGGTTCTTTAGGATTTGCAGGAGCCCGATTCCACATTGTAAGGTGAAATTCCAGATGAGCTGGGTGTGACTGAAGAGCACTCTCCCTGGATTCTTTGTTTGAAGGACACTTGCACATTGCTGATGAGAATTCTTGAGTGACATATTTATATATTTGGATGTGTTTATTTGCCAGTCGCCTGCAGAACCTTCTGGACGTTGTAGATTGTTGCTGTTACCTTGTCTTAGTGAAGCCTCTACATTTTTGTGCAGCAGCTCCTTCGCTCTCTGTACAGACACAGCTCTCCTCCCACTGCAGCACATTCCCCCCTCTGCACAGAGCACTCCACCCACTGCAGCCCCTTCCCCTCCTCCTCTGTTCAGAACTCTCCTCCCACTTGGGACAGAGCTATCCTCCCAGTGCAGCCCCTTCCCTTTTGGGACAGAGCTCTCCTTCTCCTCCTCCTCTTCCCCCCCACCAAACCACACACACACACACACACACACAGTACCAAGCTCTCCTCACACTGCGGCTCCCCTACCCCACCCCCATATCAAGCTCTCCTCACACTGCAGCACCTTCCTCCTCCTCCTCTGTACAGAGCTCTCTTACACTGCAGCACCTTCCCTCTCTGTACAGAGCTCCCCTCACTGCAGCCCCTTTCCCTCTCTGTACAGAGCTCCCCTCACACTGCAGCACCTTCCCTCTCTGTACAGAGCTCCCCTCACACTGCAGCACCTTCCCTCTCTGTACAGAGCTCTCCTGACACTGCAGCACCTTCCTCCTCCTCTGTACAGAGCTCCCCTCACATTGCAGCACCTTCCCTCTCTGTACAGAGCTCTCCTTACACTGCAGCACCTTCCCTCTCTGTACAGAGCTCTCCTGACACTGCAGCACCTTCCCTCTCTGTACAGAGCTCCCCTCACACTGCAGCACCTTCCCTCTCTGTACAGAGCTCTCCTGACACTGCAGCACCTTCCCTCTCTGTACAGAGCTCCCCTCACACTGCAGCACCTTCCCTCTCTGTACAGAGCTCTCCTTACACTGCAGCACCTTCCCTCTCTGTACAGAGCTCTCCTGACACTGCAGCACCTTCCCTCTCTGTACAGAGCTCCCCTCACACTGCAGCACCTTCCCTCTCTGTACAGAGCTCTCCTGACACTGCAGCACCTTCCCTCTCTGTACAGAGCTCCCCTCACACTGCAGCACCTTCCCTCTCTGTACAGAGCTCTCCTTACACTGCAGCCCATCCCCACCCTTTTCAGAGCTTTCCTCCCACTGTAGCCGCTTTTCCCCCCTCGGTACAGAGCTCTCCTCGAACTGCAGCCCATTGCCCCATCTGTATAGAACGCCCCTTGTTCTGCAGCCCCTTCCCTGCTCAGTAGGAGTTCTCCTCCTATTGCAGCCCCTCACCTCCCCTATACACACGGAACTCTCCTCCCACTGTAGCCCCTTCCCCCACTTGGGACAGCTCTCCTCACACTGCAGCCCCTTCCCCACCTCTATACAAAGCGCCCTTCACTCTGCAGCATCTTCCTCTCTTTGTACGGAGCTCCCTCTGTGTACACTCTGCAGCATCTTCCCCCCCCCCCTCTGTACAGGGCACTCCTCGGTCTGCAGCCCCCCCCCCCCCCCCCGTACAGAGCTGTCTTCACATTGCAGCCCCTCACCTCCCCTATATACACACAGCTCTCCTCACTCTGCAGCCCCTTGTACAGAGCTCCCCTCACACTGCAGCTCCTTCCCATCTCTGTACGGAGCTCTCCTGACACTGCAGTCCCTCCTCCCCCCCTCTATACAGAGCTCCCTTCATATGCAGCCCCATTCCCCCCCAACCCCCACATAGAGCTCTCCTCCCACTGCAGCTCCTTTCCCACTCGGGAGAGAGCCCCCCCTTACACTGCAGCTTCTTCCCCCCCCCCATCTCTGCACAGAGCTCCCTTTACACTGCAGCCTGTCCCTGTCTCTGTACAGAGCTCCCCTAGTGCTTTGGGCCTGTAGGGCTGAAGTGTCTGGCTTCCCATGGTCAGTGCCACATTATTATTGGTTGTAACCTGAACTTTCCTGCTCCATTTCCTCAACCAGTTTAACCCTCACTGCAAACTAAATCCAGCCCCACCAATCCCAGATTGAGCAGGGCTTTAAGTCGTTGGTGGAGAAAGTGAGGACTGCAGATGCTGGAGATCAGAGCTGAAAATGTGTTGCTGGAAAAGCGCAGCAGGTCAGGCAGCATCCAAAGACCTGGAGAATCGACGTTTCGGGCATGAGCCCTTCTTCCTGAAGAAGGGCTCATGCCCGAAACGTCGATTCTCCTGCTGTTTGGATGCTGCCTGACCTGCTGTGCTTTTCCAGCAACACATTTTCAGCTCTAAGTCATTTGTGTCTGTATACCTGTGCTGCTGCTGGAAGCTGACAGTATCAGCTCCACAGTTGGTCTTGTTGAGATGCCTTCATCTCAGCTGTGGGTACTGCCCCTTGTCAGGGGTCTGGGAGAACGGTAGTAATGGGAGGTGGGGGGGGGCACAGGTGGCAACGAGTGAAGTTCCTGTTGTGGACCAGAAACTCAAGTGCAAGAGAGATTGGGCTCACTATAAGTCTGCTATAACTGAGAGGATGTGGTCTGATTAGGAATCAGCTCTTGTGCCTGACCAGGGGCCAGCTCCACTACTGTGGAGGTTCTGATTGAAACAAAATATATTGGTGGTGCATGGGACAACATTTTTTGAGAGTGTGTATGTGAATAACAAGAGTTAATATCCACTCAGACCTGCTGCTGAGGTCAGTGAGGAATAGAAGGTGGTCAGCAGTGTATCTAGCCTGGTCAGCGTCTCTGGACAGTCACTATGTTGTTACAGTCACTATGTTGTGACAGTCAGTGTCTCTGGATGGCCATTATGTCGTAATGGTCAGTGTCTCTGGATGGCCATTATGTCGTAATGGTCAGTGTCTCTGGACGGTCACCATGACCTGTGAGTCACTATATCCTAGACTCTACATGATAGACAGTATTCCCCTTGGGATTAAATTCCATGTCTGTGACTGATTCTGCCTTAGGGTTTGCTGATCTCTTCACTTACACAAATTATCTTTGGACATTGAATCATGATGGTTTTATGTATGACGATCAATGTGAGATGGGAATTGGGGATTGTTGGCTGACATGGGTCACTTGAAACACTGCTTGGATCGAATTCAATTTCCATCTCCATGCAGGGAATGGGGGTGTTTTTAATTCCATAGCTTTATCTCCCTGTAGTTTTCTCCCTGGTTGCTTGCTCAGTTTCAGCAGGGTGGTGGGAAGGATCAGCATGAGGTCTCTCCACTCTATTCCAGGTTCAGTGGTTCCACCTTCCCCCAACCCCCCGCCCCCATGTCCTGTGGGATGAGAGAGTAGAAGATCTTGCATGGGGCCCTGGTACTTCCATCATTTAGGTTGAAATGTTAAAAGCTAGCCTTTTGTTTTGTTGTAATTATGATGAGGGGCCTTATAGGGAGAAGAAACGGCTTCAGCAAGGAAAACAGCAATTTCTAAGACTAACATATTATAACAGAACATTAAAATGCTTTCAACTCTGTACACAACTTGTTTTGTCTGTGTGGGATATCTGTCTAGGGTGTCTGGGTGTAGTGTCTGTGAGGGTGCAGCGTCTGGGCGACCTGTTGGGTGTCTGGGTGTAGTGTCTGTATGGGTGCAGCGTCTGGATGACCTGTTGGACGTCTGGATGCAGCAGCATCTGAATGGAATGTCTGTATCTGGGCATGGTGTCTGAATGCATTGAGTGTGTGTCTGGGACAGTTTCTATGCAGGATGTCTCTCTGGTATACGGAGATATGAGGAAAAGACTGGAGAGTGGCTATAGGCAATGGAACTAGTTCAGTCACAATGGGCTGAATGGCCTCCTTCTGTGCTATAGCAATTTGTGATTCTGTGAATTACTTCTTCCATTCTTTTTCTAATTCAGTCCACAATCAAAAATTAAGTAGGATAAAAAAAGTGGTCTTTCCAACATTAGATGGACTGAATGGCCTTTTTTAGATCACTGCTCCCTCTGAATAGGAAGGAGATGGGCCGAGTGACCTCCATGCTGTGGAACACCTGCAAGAATGTGCTGCACCAGTAGGTGGTGTTATTGAGTCAGTTGGGGCCCTATGCTCAGCTGTGCCACCCTGTGGGCCTCAGTGATTTCTCATCCATTGCAAAGATGAGGCCATTCAGGCCCTTCAAAATCATCCACCATTTAGAACAAGGTGTGGAGATTCTGATGTTGGATTGGGCTGGATAAAGTCAGAAGTCACACAATACCAGGTTGCAGTCCAGGTTTACTTGAAATCACTAGCTTTCAAAACACTGCTCCTTTGTCTGAAAGTTCATTTAGAACAAAGAACAGGACAGCATAGGAACAGGCCTGTCGGCCCATCATGTCTGTGCTGACCATGATGCCATTCTTAACTAATCCCATCTGCTGCACATTGTCTGTGTCTCTCTATTCCTTACCTACTCACGTGTTTATCTAAATACATTTTAAAGTTGCTATCATATCTGCTTTTATCATCTTGCCTGGCAGTACTTTCAAGGAACCTACCAACCTTTATGAAAAGTACACACCTCACACATCTCCTTTAAACTTACCTTTCACCTTAAATCAAAACCACCCTGAGAAAAAGACTCCAAATGATCCACCTCTATCCATCCCTTTCATTTTTATATACTTCAATCAGGTCACCCCTCAGTCTCTGACACTCTAGTGAAAACAATTCAACTTCTCCTTATAGCTAATACATTCCAATTCTGGAAACATCCTGATAAACCTCTTTTGCATTGTCTCCAAAGCCTCCACATCCTTCCTATAGTGTGGTGACCAGAACTGTGCACAATACTTCAAAAATGTGGTCTAGATATAGTTTTATACTCAATGTCTCAAGCAATGAAGGTGAGCATGCTGTATGCCTTCTTTACTATTTTATCCACTTGTGTGGCAATTAAGGGGAGCTTTACAGACTTGCACTCCAAGATCCCTCTGTATATCAATGCTCCTAAGGGTCCTCCCATTTACTGTATACTTTCCTCGAGCAACTGACCTCCCAAAATGCTTCGCTTAACACTTGGCCAGATTAAACTCCATCTGCCATTTCTCTACCCAACTTTCCCACTGATCTATATCCTGCTGTATCCTTTGAAAACCTTCCTCACTATCTGTAATTCCACCAATTTGTGTGTCGGCTACAAACTTACTAATCAGACCACCTACTTTTCATCCAAATAATTTATATTGATTACAAACAACAGAAGTCTCAGTAATGATCTTTGCAGAACACCACAGGTCACAAACTGTCAGTCTGAAAAACACCATTCATAACTACCTCTGTCTCCAATGACCAAGCCAATTTTTCATCCAACTTAGCAACTCAACTGTGGATCCCAGGTTCTTAATTTTCTGGACCAGCCGACCATATTAATTGGATCACTTAATACCCCAGAAAAACAAACCTTGTTTTTGACCAGTGATCTACAAATATCAGTTCTTAAATGTTAGACAACACTCCTAAAAAGTTTCTGTGATTAGTAATACCTCTTTTGATCGAGGGGCACAAAGTTCAGGTTTTTTTACTGAATACTGAGTTTAAATCCCTTGCTGTAACTGAATTTGAAGTGTAATCATTGAGATTAATAACCCGAAATAAAATTGCAGCATCTTGCTTTGTGCTTAAAGGTCACTTATGGTGGTTATAATAGTTCCAATTACTGTAAAATAATTAACCAATAAGTGTTCAGTGAGGGACAGAAGTCCAAATAACTGTTTCCTCAGCATCATGGTCACCTGCTCTTTGCCAACATTTTCATTTCTGAAGACTTGCATTTATATACCACCTTTTACAATCTCAGGGCTCCCCAAAGGGTTCCACAACCATCAAAATACATTCTGAAGTGAGCTGGAAAATTCCTCCAAACATCACTGGGACCATCTGTTCTGGTGTTTGATGAAGAGATAAACATTAGATCCAGAAATCGAGACCTCCCCTCATTTTCATCCCATAGATGGCTGATGGTTAACATACATACAAGAGAGAGGACAAGGTCTCTGTTTCTGGCAGTATGAAAACTGATGAGGCCTCCTAATGGGGCAGCAGTCTCTCTCTCTCTCTCTCCCCCTTTCTGTCTGTCCCCCCTGACGTGGCAGCTCTCTTCCCTGTGACCCCTGAGGGGGCAGCACTTTCTCTCTGTGGCCCCCAATAGGCAGCTCTCTCTCTCTCTCCTTGGTGTGGGTCCTCTAATACTGCTCCAGTATCTCAATGCTCTGCCAGACAGCATGCCCTCAACACTGTCCCTCAGACCATGTGAAACTCACTCAGCGCTGACCCTCCGACAGTGCGTCGCTCCTTCACCTTTGACCCTCCGATATGTGGTGTTCTTCCCTCGGCGCTGACTCTCTGACAATGCAGGACTCCCTCAGTGCTAACCTCAGACAGTGCGGCGCTCCTTCAGCACTGACCTCCCGATAGTGCAGCGCTCCCTCAGCACTGACCTACCAACAGTGTAATACTCCCTTAGCTCTGACCCTCCAACAGGGCAGTATTCCCTCAGCACTGACCCTCCGACAGTGCAGCGCTCCTTTGGTACTAACGCTCTGACAGTGCAGCTTTCCCAATGTTAGTACCAGGCTGAGGTTTGAACCCAGAAGCTTCCTATTGAGTGATGAAGCCTCCTCCCCACTCAGCCATGTCTTACACTCAGGGATTGGGAAGGTTCTGCTGTTAGCTCGTATGGGGAAGGATGATACAGGCACTGGAGATTCGGGCTTCAGTAGCCAGTCTTTGCTGGGGTCTGGTCTGCTGTTGTTCTTGATGCATGCAAAAGGCAATGACACGATCATATTCTCCTGTGATGCACCCTGCAGTTGGATAGTTGAGTTGGATGGCTGACAAATGACTTCAGGGTTTTCTCCCACGCATCTCTCCAGCCCCTCCCCCACCCCCACCCCCACTCCCATCCAGTGTCTTGTTGGAGCAGAATTTGTTACGATCTTTTTGCTTGGTTGGACTTGCACAATTTTAATCTGCATTACTCACAGTCCTGATAAATCCTGTGTTAACCTTTGGTTCCCTTGTACTCCCATCGCTTCTCATTGAGGCCTGGTTTATTTATTGCCAAAGTCGTTTGTTGAACGGGATAGCACAGCTCTGTAAATGCTCAGTCAGTATGGGATGAGAGGACAGTGCAGGACTGGCAGGTTTTAGTCCTGAAAGAACACTTGTGAAGTGTTTCCATCAGATAGTTTCACAGTCACTTCTACTGAAATATTTTTACTTTAAGATTTATGTGCATTGAATTCAAATTGACAATTTGCGCTGATGGGATCTGAACACTCATTACAGTTTGTTTATTGTTTGCAAACGCCCTGAGTATCTCGCTTGCTCTCTCCCTCTCCTCCTTCCCCTCCTCAGAGCCAGTGGTTGCCAGCACTAATCTCACACAGTGCCAATATTGTTTCAGTGCATGCAGTGTGGCTGTGTTCCCACTGGGGATTAATGAGCCGTTTGTCATGCCTCAGATGATCAAATATTCACTGAGCCCAGATGCCTCAATGCTAACTCAGTGTGACAGAGCTCAACCCCTAGAAACCTGGTCGAAGCAGGAGTTCCCCAAAGTTGCAGACAGCAATGAGAGAAACGGAGATATAGTGAGTAAAAGAGACAGTGAGAGACAGACATAATCACATGGTCACACAAACAAACCAATTGAGAGGAGACTGATTGTGAGAGATGAACACACAAAGATTGAGCTAAAGGGAGAAGAGAGACCGAGGTGGGTAAGTTTGTAACCCTACTTGCATAGAATTAGGCTCATTGAGGTAAAGAGGGAGACAGCTAGACAGATGCCGCCTAAAAATCCCCTTTTCTTGCTCTCTGCCACTCTGTTGAGGAACAGGAGAAGACCATTCACCGAGAGGTGGACGATCTGTGACCTAACTCCACATATCCATCTTTGCTCCACTTCCCCTTTAACCCCATCGGTTCACACAAAACTCTTCTCGATTTCAGATTTATGAGAAACAATTACACTTTGTGAAAGAGACCTTGAAATCTCAGAACATCCCTGTGTGTGTAAGTATTGTCCACCTTTACTCCTGAAATATCTGGCCTGAATTTAAACACATTCCTCCCACCGTCCTGCACTCCCTAATTAGTTCCTCTCAGTTTCCCTTTTAAAACCTGGATCGAATCACCTCTTAGCCTTCTCAAATTGAAGGGAATATAACTCCGAGTTTGTTGAATATTTCCTTGTAGCGTAACCCTTGGTCTGTGGATCATTCTGGTAATGCTCTGCTGCAGTCCCTCCAAGGTCACTCCCTCCTTCCTGAGGTGTAGTGCCCAGAACTGCTCCCAGCCGTGGTTTAACCAGGGCTTTGTGCGGCTGAACTGTGACATCTAACCCCTCTGTATTCTAATCCTCAACATAAAACCGCCAGCATAAACGAGGCCTGGATTCTTTTCTGGACCTCCTCAGACATGTTATTGATCTATTTTACATCTGCAATGTTCCAAGATTTTCATGCTTCACATTATCCCTTTTGGTCCAAAGTAACCCCCCATTTCTCAGCATTGAGATCATGCGCATAAACAGAAATTGCCAGAAAATTTCAGCTGGTCTGACAGCATCTGTGGAGAATTGAACGGAACTGAACAAGGGTCACTGGACCTGAAACGTTAACTTTGCTTTCTCTCCACAGATGTTGCCAGACCTGTTGTGTTTTCCCAGCAATTTCCCATTTCCAGCATCCTCAGATCTTTTGGTTTTTTTTGAGATTGTTCTGCCAGTTTCATTTTATCGATCAATCTCAATATAATGTTCAGCTTCTACTTAAATCTACACTCTCCCCAGAAAGGTGGTAATTTTAAATCTGAGCTAGATAGTTTTTTTTGTCAAGCAAAGGTATGAAGGGAAATGGCCCAAAGCTGGGTATATGGAGTTGGCCCACAGACCAACCATGATCTCAGTAAATGGCAGAACTGGCTTCCTAGGCTGAATAGCCGAAACCTGTTCCTACGTTCTTGTTTTCTCCAGCTCTGCCTTTCTCTTTTTATCTCTCTCTCCACCCCCCATCTGTCTCTCTCGATCTCTCTTTCTCTGCCTGACCACCTCTTAATCTCTGACCATCTGTCTCTGTGTTACTGTCTTATCTCTTTGTCTCTATATTAATTTCTATAATGTTGAGGGGTCGGTACTCGACTGGGATGGACAAAGTTGTGAGTGTTTTAATTTCTATATGCCTGTATTTTTCTTACACTGTTCTCTTCCCATCTTTCTGTCCAGCACTCTTCCTCTTTAGCTGCCTGTCCCATTCTGCACCCTTTCTATCTCTCTGTCCCACTCTCCCTCTGTCTGTGGGACCACTCTCATTCTCTCTGTGTGACTGTCAAGGTCTCTTTCCTGGGGTGGGGAGTCCAGAACTACAGGGTATAAGTTTAGGGTGGGAGGGGAAAGATTTAAAACAGAACTAAGGGGCAACCTTTTCACGCATGTATGGAATGAGCTGCCAGAGGAAGTGGTGGAGGCAGATACATTTACAGCATTTAAAAGGCATCTGGATGGATTTATAATAGGAAGGGTTTCAATGGGTTATGGGCCAAGTGCTGGCAAATAAAACTAGATTAATTTAGGGTATCTGATCAGCATAGACAAGTTGGATCGAAGGGTTTGTTTTCATATTGTGCATCTCTATGACTGTTCCTCTCTATCTCTCTGTCGCACTCTGTCCCTCTCTGCCTGTGTCCCACTCTCTCTGTGTGCCTGTCCCTTTCTGCACCATTTCTATCTCTCTGCCTGTGTACTTGCCCGTTTCTCAAACTAACAAAAACAGCTGAAAGTTGATTATACCTTGGACAACAGTTTCCTTGGAACCTTGGAGCTATTTCTGGCAGATGCTGGAGGTTTCAGATCCAATTTCACTTTGTAAACATGATACAACATGTTTAGTGCATCAATGCTGAGTTTTTCCATCTTCAGAACATCCCCAGTCTTGTGACAATCAAATCAATCTCACAGCACTGAAGTGTTTAATTGCCATTTTATACAGCATCCGATAAAAGGTTAGCATTGGAAATAAAAACATAAAACACTAGAAAGTCAGGCAGTGCCTACGGAGATGGAGAGAAACAGAGGGAATACACCAGGTTTCTGTTACACAAAGTTGTTATGGTCAAACTAACCTGAGATATTCACTTCTGCATCCCTAGCCACAGAGGCTGTATGACCTGCTGAGTTTTTCCAGCAATGTCCATTTTGAAAGGTGAATTTTCCAGTGCCACGGTATTCTGCTTTTGAAACAAATGTTTATCCTCCTCAGTTGCACAACCTTCATATATGTTAACCCAGCAAAAATCAAATTTATGACCCCCTTCACGGATCCTGTGAGAAGGTGCCTGCAACCTCACGGGAGGACAGTATTACAGATAGTCACACTCACCTGTGCAGTTCTTACCAATTCAGGTTTGAAACAGAGGAAGGGTGGGTCAAGGAGAACAGTAGCTGAGCAAGCACAGAATGTCAGATCATCAGAACAAGTTGAACATGGGAAGGATTTGGAGTAGAGGTGGGTTAACATGAAGTCAGAGAGTTGTGAGGCTGCAGTGTGGAGATTGGGACTGAGATAGCTCTGTATATCCATATTCAGGATAGATACAGAGCCATATCTATATATAATTTGGAGGTGCCGGTGTTGGGCTGGAGTGGGCAAAGTTAAAAATCACACAACACCAAGTTACAGTCCAACAACCTTATTTGGAGGCACAAGATTTCGAAGTTACTGCAAATTCTGTGGTTGTATGATTCTGCTCCACAACAACCTGAGGAAGAAACAGCGCTTCAAAAGCTGGTGCCTCCAAATAAATCTGTTGGACTATAACCTGGTGTTGTCTGATTTTTAACCATATCTATATAGACACTTAGAGATATATAACCACATATAGAATATGTGTAGATAGCAGTGGGAATGATGAAAATTGGAACAGAGAGGTGGAATAATGGGGGCTATTTGGATCCATGGAAGATATAAAAACATAGGGCCCAGTGAGGCTGAGTGATGTGATATGAATTGACATTGAGCAGGGTCCAAGTGATCTCACAGCCTTGTAAACACATGGTTTCTATTTCAGTTTGTCAGCTTCTGTGGCCTTAAGATCTGCTGATGAGTCCTGGCCTGGCTCAAACATCAGATTCTGGGCCTGTATACCAAGTGTCTGATTTCTCAGTTGGAGAGAATGAAAACTGGGCACCTTTGAGAGGTGTGGTGGGGGAAGAGGGGAATAGGCACTCAGATGGCAGCTCAGGGGGTGGACACCCGTGGGGGGGGATGGGGGAGGGGCAACTCGGGTTGAACATTTGCAGGGGGCAGCTTGGGGGCTGGCCACTCGCAGGAGGCAGCTCAGGGATTAGACACACAGAGACCTCTGTTGCAGTAAGAAAACTCTACTAGATTCCAGTCCTCCCCCCAAGTACCTTCACTACCAGCACTTTCCCTCCTCATCGGTTCCACTGCTCCCCTCTTACCACCCACAGAGTAATGGTCATAGACAACATCTCTGTATTTGTTAGGAGGCTCCAGCTGAGTGAGTGATTCAGGACCAAATAAAGGTCTCACAGTGGCATCTGGGCACTGGACACATTGGTCTCAGTGAACAGTGGACACACTGATCCTAGTAAACACTGGACATTGTGGTCTCAGCAAACACAGGACATAAGAACTAGGAGCAGCTGTAGGCCATATGCCCTTCCAAGCCTGCTCTGCTATTCAATACAATCATGGTTGATCTCTTCATGGATTCAGCTCCACTTACCTGCCTTCTTAACATAATCCGACATTCAATGCAGTAGCTTCAACTGCTTCACTGTGCAGAGAATTCCATAGATTCGCAACCCTTTGGGTGAAGAAGTTCCTCCTCAACTCAGTCCTAAATCTGCTCCACCTTATTTTGAGGCTGTGCCCCCTAGATCTAGTTTCACCTACCAGTGGAAACAACCTCCCTGGTTCTATCTTATCTATTCCCTTCATAATTTTGGGTGTTTCTAAAAGATCTCCCCCCAGTTCTTTCAAATTCCAATGAATAGAGTCCCAATCTACTCAATCTCTCCTCATAACCAACCCTCTCAAGTCCAAAATCAACTTAGTGAACAACCTCTGCATCCTCCACGTGCCAGTACATCCTGTTCTGGTTTCACAAAACAGTTGACGCACTGATCAACAGTAAATACTGGAGACACTCGTCTCAGTGAACGCTGGAGACAGTGATCACAGTGAAAACTGGACGGCTCTCAGTAAACAATCACAGTCAATACTGGAGACATTAATCACAGTAAACAAGTTGCTGCATTCTGATACTAGGCTCATATTTCCAAAACACAAGATCCTCTGGCTGCAAAAATATAAACTTGGAATAACAAGTTATGTCTGTGACAGGGGTACAACCTTAAGGAGGAACCCCCCTGCTCAGACTCTGTTCCTGTCAGGAATTATAGTCATAGAGATGTACAGCACAGAAACAGACCTTCGGTCCAACTCGTCCATGCTGACCAGATATCCCAACCCAATCTAGTCCCACCTGCCAGCACCCGGCCCATGTCCCTCCAAACCCTTCCTAATCATATACCCATCCAGATGCCTTTTAAAATGTTGCAATTGTATTAGCCTCCACCACTTCCTCTGGCAGCTCATTCCAAACATGTATCACCCACTGCGTGAAAACGTTGGCCCTTAGTTCTCTTTTACATTTTTCCCCTCTCACCCTAAACCTATGCCCTCTAGTTCTGGACTCCCCCACCCTAGAGAAAAGACTTTGTCTTTTTACCTTATCCATGCCCTCTTGATTTTATAAACCTCTACAAGGTCACCCCTCAGCCTCCGAGCTCCAGGGAAAACAGCCCCAGCCTGTTCAGCCTCTCCCTGTAGCTCAAATCCTCCAACCCTGGCAACATCCTTGTAAATCTTTTCTGAATGCTTTCAAGTTTCACAACATCTTTCCAAGAGGAAGGAGACCAGAATTGCACACAATATTCCAACAGTGCCTAACCAATGTACTGTACAGCCGCAACATAACCTCCCAACTCCTGTACTCAATACTCTGACCAATAAAGGAAATGCCTTCTTCACTATCCTATCTACCTGCAACTCCACTTTTAAGGAGCTATGAACCTGCACACCAAGTTGGCTAAACAGGGCAAGCACAAACTGGACTCCCAGCTTAGTCACAGTCAGTACAGGAAATGGTATTTAACACCTGGCACCCACCAAACCACAAATAGGGCAAAATAAATCATACTCTCTCCTTCTGAAACACACAATTGGAATGGTGCAGGAAGGAGCCACTGGCCCATCAGGGCTGCCTCAGCTCTCGGAGGATTTTGGCTCAGGGTCATTCCCCCAACTTGTTCGCGAGACAAATAACCCCAGCCTGCTGGAGATGCTGGTGTTGGACTGGGGTGGATAGAGTTAAAAATCACACAACACCAGGTTATAGTCCAACAGGTTTAATTGGAAGCACTAGCTTTCGGAGCGTCGCTCCTTCATTAGGTGGTTGTGGAGGACACCTGATGAAGAAGTGGCGCTCTGAAAGCTAGTGCTTCCAATTAAACCTGTTGGACTATAACTGGGTGTTGTGTGATTTTTAACTCTGCCCAGCCTGCTAGTTACTTTTAATTACAATGTGCACTGCACAGAAAGATCCCAGAACCTGTTTCCCTGTTTGAGCGAATCTGGCTCAGTTGCTAATCAGAATCATCAACAGGTAAAAAACCAAGTTCTCTCTCATTTACTTGCTGGCTGTGAAGGCCTCCAAGGTCCATGTGAGGCAGCGACTTCCAGAGCCAGGGACCAATGCCACGATCAGCTTTCTGACATTGTGCATGAAATACAATGCTTCATGGAGAACATTATCGAGAGAACATTATAAGTGGGCCTTGGGTTAATGTCTTTTCCAAAGATAACACCTCTGACAGTGCAGCACTATCCTCAGCAGTGACCCCCACCGACAGTGCTGTGCACCCTCAGTTCTGACCCTTTGACAGTGTGGCACGCCCTCAGAACAGACCCTCTGACAGTGTAGTGTTCCCTTCTGATACATTAAGATCCTTAGGTAAGTACAGTGACCAGTACTGTACTCCAGATGCAGTCACACCAATGCCCTGTATATATATATGAATCATAACCTCCCTTTGCAATCAATTCCCCTTGTGATAAACAATAACATTCAATTAGCTTTCCTAATTACTTGCTGTACCGCATATTAACTTTTGTGATATATTCATGAGCTCTGCAAGCTCTCACTATTTAGATAAAATGCTTCTTTATTTTTCTGACAAAATGGACAACTTCATATTTTCCCATATTATTACTCCATTTGCCACATCTGTGCTCACTCACTTAACCTGTCTCAACGACTTTGCAAGCGCCTTATGTTCTCTTCACAATTCATTTTTCTCTCTTCTTTGTGTCATAAGCAAATTCATTTACCAGATCTTTGGTCCCATGATCCAAATCATCAACAGTAATTGTAAACAGATGAGGTCCCATCACTGATTCCAATGACACACCAGTTGATACATCTTGTCAACCTGAGAAACCCCTATTTAAATCTGCTTCCTGTTAACCAGTCAATCTTCTATCCATGTTAATACTTAACCCCTAAACCATGAGCTTTTAAATGCATTCTGGAAACCTCAGTACAGTATATCTGTTGATTCCCTTTATCCTCAGCATGTGTTACCTCTTCAAAGAACTTAATTTGATTGGCCAAACAGGATTTGCCTTTCACACAACTGTCACCCCTCAGCTCCAACAATTTACTCAGTGCCACTTCCCTGGTGATTGTGACTTTCCTGAGTTCCTCCTTTCCTCTCATCTCCTGATTTACATTTATTTCTGGGATATTAACATATATCTGTCAGTTCTGATATAACTTGATAGTTCTGCAATCGTGCATTGCAAGAAAATTGTGCAATAGCCACGCCATTTAAACTCATGGGCCCAGAATCATGTTATAGCCAATACAGGTAAGTAAAGTTCTACAAATAAATTCTTCAGTGATCTTAAAGCCAATTCACTTTGAAGAAACATGCAATGCAGCAGAATTGAGACAATTTTATATTACTTTATAATGGCGGCTGATGCAAAACACCCTACATTCTGATGAATAATCACTGAATTTGAAAATTTAACTCTGTTTTTGCCCCACAGGCCTGCTGAGTTTCACCAACAATTTATATTTTTGATGCAAAATTCCTGTTCACTTCACTTGCTGTTTCTTTATTTTCCACTATTCAATCTCCAGACTTGCTTTCTATAGGATCGATGCTCACTTACAAACGGACCCCACCACAAGAGATATATTTCTCTCCCCACCCCTACCAACTTTCCGCAAAGACCATTCCCTTGTCAGATCCACTTCACCCCCCACCGCGCCCCACCCCCCCTCAAACCCATCCTCCACTCCCGGCACCTCCTGCCACCGCAGGAATTGCAAAACCTATATTCACACCTACCCCCTCACCTTCATCCAAGGCCCCAAAGGAGCCTTCCACATCAATCAAAGTTTCACCTGCACATCCACACATGTTGTTACTCCTGATGCAGTCTCCTCTACATTGGGTGGACAGAATGCCTACTCACAAAGTGCTTCAGAGAACATCTCTGGACACCCACATCAACTAACCCCACCGCCCCATTGCTGAGCACTTTCCCTTCCTACACCGCCAAGGACATGCAAGAGCTGGGCCTCGTACATCACCACTCCCTAACCACCTGAAGCCTGGAGTAGGAACCTCTCATCCTCTGCCTTGGGACCCTCCAACCCCATGGCATCAATGTGGATTTCACCAGTTTCCCCATTTCCCCTCCCCCCACCTTGTCCCAGATCTAACTTTCCAACTCGGCACTGCCCTCATGACCTGTCCATCTTCCTTCCCACCTATTCACTCCACCTTCCCCTCTGACCCATCACTAGTACCCCCACCTCCATCTACCTATCGCACTCTCAGATCTTCCCCTCCAGCCCTACCCCCCTTCCATTTATCTCACCACCCCCTTGGCTCACAGCCTCATTCCTTACGAGGCTGCCTGAAATGTCGACTCTCCTGCTCTTCGGATGCTGCCTGACATGCTGTGCTTCTTAATTTCTCTCTTTATGAATTTTTTTTATATGCTACCCACTCTTCTGACTCAATGCTCCACAATTATCTGCTTTTCTTTATGTTTGATACTATCTTTAACCTTTCTCGTTAGCCATAGATTGCAGATCCATCCTTGAAATTTTTCTTGCTGGTTGAAATGTACCTGATCTGTATATTCTGAAATAGTCTCTGCTATTGGATATTGTGGGTGGCACGGTGGCACAGTGGTTAGCACTGTGGCCTCACAGCGCCTGAGATCCGGGTTCAATTCCCGACTCAGGCGACTGACCGTGTGGAGTTTGCACATTCTCCCCGTGTCTGCGTGGGTTTCCTCCGGGTGCTCCGGTTTCCTTCCACAGTCCAAAGATGTGCGGGTCAGGTGAATTGGCCATGCTAAATTGCCCCTAGTGTTAGGTAAGGGGCAAATGTAGGGGTATGGGTGGGTTGCGCTTCGGCGGGTCGGTGTGGACTTGTTGGGCCGAAGGGCCTGTTTCCACACTGTAAGTAATCTAATAAATAAATCTATTGACATAGCCTTTAACCTAATTTGCCAATTCACTTCAGCCAGCTCTTCTTTCATGTCTTGATAATTCCCCTTATCTAAATTTTTAAAAATAGTCTCAAATACACTCATTCCTACAACAAACTGAATGTAAGATTCAATTGCATTATGCTTGCTGCTTTGTAGGGCACCTTTACCATGAGATCATTAATTAAGTGTATCTTATTACACAGCACCAGGTTCAGTATAGCCAGCTTTCTGATTGGCTTGATAACATGCTGTTCCAAGAAACCATCCAGGAAAAGTTCCATGAATTTTTCATCTGAGCTACCTTTGCCCATCTGAATTTTTAAGTCTGTATGTAAATTCTCCTATTCCTGTCATTTTGCCTCCCTGACAAGCTCATTTAAGCTCCACTGTAACATGTGGTGAATGCTGGGATCCATATACCATTCTTATAAGTGACTTATTGCTTTTATCCTTTCTGATCTCCTGGGTGGCCTTGTGTACCAGTCACTGGAAGTAAGCATGCAGCTACATCAGGCAAATAATCTGTTAATCTTAATAGCGAGAGGTTTTGAGTAGAGGGTCAAGGATGTCTTGCTACAATTACACAGGGCCTTGGTGATACCAAATACAAAGTATTGTTTCAGTTTTGGTGACTGTCGCTAAAAGGTGTTCTAGCTATGAGGGAGTACAATGGTGAATGTTGGGATCCATATACCATTCCTACAAGTGACTTATTGCTTTTATCTTTTCTCATCTCAACTCAAACCATTTTTTACAACCTCGTCCCTAAACCTAGGTAGTCCTTCTTTCTTGTGTACATGCTATCATTAATGAACAGAGCCACCCTCCACCTTTTCTTCCCTAAAATATCCTGCACCCTACAACATTCAGGTGCAATATCCACATAATCTGACAGCCATGTTTCTGTCATGGCTACTAGAACAGAGCTATTTTGTTTTCAATTCCAGACAGTTCATTCCATATCCTAAGTACTCACTATGTGAAAAAAGTTTATCTCACCTTTGCATTGCTTCTTTTACAGTGCCTTCTGGTTCTTGATTCTTTAGCACAGAATAATTTCTCCTTGTCCACTCTGCCAGACACCTCATGAGTTTAAAAAACTCTATCAAATCTTCTCTGAACTAACTAATGTTTTGAAATACATGTGATTTTTGGGGGGGAGGATATGTGAGAGAAAGTGTAGTGACATGGATAGAGAACTGATTGGCAGACAGGAAACAAAAAGTAGCGATAAGCAGGCCATTTTCCAGTGGTAGCCAGTTATTAATGGGATACGTCAGGGATAAGTGTTTGGCCACAAGCTATTCATGACATGTATGAATGATTTAGATAGGGAACTAAATGTAATGTCTCTAAATTTACAGAGGCTGAATTATGAGGAGGCTGCAGAGATGCTTCAGTGTGATTTGAACAAATTGAATCAGTGGGTAAATGCTTGGCATATGCAGTTTAATATGGATAAATGTGAGGTTATTCACCTTGGTAGCAAAACCAGAAAGACAAATATTATCTGACTGATGATAGATTGGGAAAAGGGGAGGTGCAGAGAGACCTGGGTGTCCTTGTGTACCAATCACTGGAAGTAAGCATGCAGCTACAGCAGGCAAATAATCTGTTAACCTTAATAGCGAGAGGTTTTGAGTAAAGGAACAAGGGTGTCTGGCTACAATTTTGGGCGGCACAGTGGTCAGCACTGCTGCCTCACAGCACCAGAGACCTAGATTCAATTCCCGCCTCAGGCGACTGACTGCGTGGAGTTTGCACATTCTCCCCGTGTCTGTGTGGGTTTCCTCTGGGTGCTCTGTTTTCCTTCTACAGTCCAAAAATTTGCAGGTTAGGTGAATTGGCTATGCTGAATTGCCAGTAGTGTTAGGTGAAGGGGTAAATGTAGGAAAATGGATCTGGGTGGGTTGCTCTTCGGAGGGTCGGTGTGGACTTGTTGGGCCGAAGGGCCTGTTTCCACACTGTAACTAATCTAATCAATTACACAGGGCCTTGGTGAGACCAAATATGAAGTATTGTTTCCAGTTTTGGTGACTGTCACTAAAAGATGTTCTAGTTATGAGGGAGCACAATGACGGTTTATCAGACTGATTCCTGTATTGGTAGAACTAAGATATGAAGAGAGGCTGGATCAGTGTACTACAGTCACTGGAATTTAGAAGAATGAGGGTGGAAAGCTCATGAAAATTCTAACAGGACCAGAGAAGGTAAATGCAAGAAGGATATCTCCTTTCCTAACTCTCTCTACTCAGAGCAGAATAATCCCAATTTCTCCAGTCTCTCTCCATATTTCCTGAAGTCGTTGTACTCCTGAGAGTTTTAGTAACTCTCCTGCAGTGTGAATACTGGAAGTTCCACCTTAAATTCTGCAGTGATGAGGAGGAGGAGGAGGCTGGCAGAGCCTTTAAAAGGGGAAGGGAGTGAGGTGGGGTTCCTCAGAGAAAGAGAGACGGTCTGGAAACCAAATAGGTTGTTAGAGAGCGCACACGGACGCAGTTCTGTGGCGTCGTGTTGGGGAACTGAAGTAGGATTATTACAGCAATAGTATTACAGGGTTGCGGGGCTGTGGGAAGCAGTATTGCAGTGTCGCGGGGCTGTAGGAAGCAGTATTGCAGTGTCGCGGCTGTGGGAAGCAGTATTGCAGTGTCGCGGGGCTGTAGGAAGCAGTATTGCAGTGTCGCGGCTGTGGGAAGCAGTATTGCAGTGTCACGGGGCTGTGGGAAGCAGTATTGCAGTGTCGCGGGGCTGTGGGAAGCAGTATTGCAGTGTCGCGGCTGTGGGAAGCAGTATTGCAGTGTCGCGGGGCTGTGGGAAGCAGTATTGCAGTGTCGCGGGGCTGTAGGAAGCAGTATTGCAGTGTCGCGGGGCTGTGGGAAGCAGTATTGCAGTGTCGCGGGGCTGTGGGAAGCAGTATTGCAGTGTCGCGGGGCTGTGGGAAGCAGTATTGCAGTGTCGCGGGGCTGTGGGAAGCAGTATTGCAGTGTCGCGGCTGTAGGAAGCAGTATTGCAGTGTCACGGGGCTGTAGGAAGCAGTATTGCAGTGTCACGGGGCTGTAGGAAGCAGTATTTTCTAGTTTCAAGGCCGACAGCAGTGTTTTGGAGAGCCGCTAACATGAGCTCTGAGGCCGGGATGAAGGACGCTGAGCTGGGCCTTAAGGAGGTCGAGCTGAACGAAGTAGACCAGGAGAAGCTGCCGATGACAGCGGGTCTGGCTGGGGACACGAACGGGGCTCTGAAAGGGGAGAAGGGGGAAGCGAGTCCCGGCTCGGGCCTTGGGCCTGCGACTCCCACTAAGTTCACGGGCCTGAGTAAAGATGAGCTGCTGGCGGTGGCGAGCAGCCCGGCCTGGGTCCGGAGCCGCTGGCTGCTCCTAACCCTCTTCTGGCTGGCCTGGCTCGCCATGTTGGCCGGGGCGGTGGTTATCATCGTCCAGGCCCCGCGCTGCCGCCCGCTCCCCCCCTCCCCGTGGTGGCAGCGCGGCGGCCTCTACCGCATCCACAGCCCGGCCTTTCAGGACTCGGATGGAGACGGCGAGGGAGACCTGGCAGGTACCGGGGGGGGGGGGTGAGGGTGAGGGGGGGGGGTGAGGGGCGGGGGGGGTGAGGGTGAGGGGCGGGGGGGGTGAGGGTGAGGGGCGAGGCGAGGGGGGGGTGAGGGTGAGGGGCGAGGGGGGGGTGAGGGTGAGGGGCGAGGGGGGGGAGAGGGTGAGGGGCGAGGGGGGGGTGAGGGTGACGGTTGGTGGGAGAGGGTATGAGAGTGGATGTGGGGTGAGGGTCGGGGGTGAAGGTGTGTGTGGGGGAGGGGGTGAGGGTCGGGGGGTGTGTGTGGGGGAGGGGGTGAGGGTCGGGGGGTGTGTGTGGGGGAGGGGGTGAGGGTCGGGGGGTGTGTGTGAGGGAGGGGGTGAGGGTCGGGGGGTGTGTGTGAGGGAGGGGGTGAGGGTCGGGGGGTGTGTGTGAGGGAGGGGGTGAGGGTCGGGGGGTGTGTATGTGGGGGAGGGGGTGTGTATGTGGAGGGTGACGGTTGGTGGGGGCGTGTTCTCCTGTTGCATCAGCCGTAGGGGGCGGGGCATCCCCACCTTTAATCTCTAGGTCCCGCCCCTGGCAACGGGGAGGTTTTGTGCGGCGGTGGGTGGGGCTTCGGCGGGCGGTGGGTGGGGCTGGCGGTGGGTGGGGCTTCGGCGGGCGGTGGGTGGGGCTGGCGGTGGGTGGGGCTTCGGCGGGCGGTGGGTGGGGCATTGCTGCTGAGTCAGTGCAGAATTGGCCTGGGTTGAGAGAGTTGGCTGGATGTTGGGGATGGGATCTGGTCTGGGACACATTGTGCGAGGGTTTACTGTGGGGGTGGATCCGGGGCTTGGGGCTGCTGGATGGTGAGATGGTGTTCTGGATTAGTCTCTGGCTGTCACTAGGCTTTGGGATCGGCACCTTGTTCAGTAAAGTTGGCGGTGCTCAATGTATATCTATGTGTTGTCACCTGCAGGAGTGAGTCAGAGAATGGAGGAGGTTGCTGCCCTCAAGGTTAAAGGCATCATCATTGGCCCAATCCACCAGAATGTTGCAGACATGGTCAACGAGACGAGGCTGAACAAGATTGACAGCACATTTGGCACCTTGGAGCAGATGGAGAAGCTGCTGGAGGTGGCCAGGAGGAAAGGTAACTAGGATTGCAGTCAAACAGTACTGCGCTGTCCAATAAATTCTATCTCTCATTATTTGGGTAAAATTCCCCTTTCTGGGTGTGAGGTAACAGTGGGAACAGCAGGAGACCTTCTCCTGAGAACCCCCTTCCCCACGATTCCCTCTTTATGCCCCTCATTCTCCCCAGTCTGTGACTAAGAGGGAGTAATGAATCTATGATTGTCTTGTTTGGAGTGGCTGATGTTCAGAAATGCTCAGCATTTCTGTTTTTCCTGCCAAATTGAATAACTTCACACATCCACATGATATTCCATTGCTGTATCCTATGTCCAGATCATTGATATTGCTTGTGATTTGGACCCAAGCACAAATCCTTGTGACCCTATTGGTTACAACTTGCCAATCTGAGATTGACCCAGTTGTTCCCACTCTCTACTTTCTGCCTATTAATCAATCCACATTCTTTTATGCTACCTCAGTCCTGTGTGCCTTAATTCAGTTTGTGATCCTCTTGTGTGAGAATCCAGAAAACCTATAGCTTTCCCTCTGCTAGTAATGTCCTCATATTAAATCTCTTAACAGGTTTGTACCATGATCTCCCAACATTGCTTTATTCAGGCATCTCACTGTTTGTTTAAAGGCCCATTTATCACATCTGTTATATTAGGTTCTGGCATTTCCTCTCTGACTGATATCAGGCTGACAGTCTGTAATTCCATGTTTTCTGCTTTGTCCCCCTTTAAACAGTAGGGTTACATTTTTCACCCTCCAATCTGTGGACACTATTACAAAATTGGACAGAATTTTGAAAGCTCATAGCAAATGAATCTGCTATCACCATTAAAAACTGAACCAAATATTCACCTTTGTCCTGCAGCTGCTTGAAACTCAGTCAGATTATGTGTCCAAACAGGTCTCAAGGTGATTCTTGATCTCACTCCCAATTACAAAGGAAAGCAGAAGTGGTTTGGGATTAACTTCAACAGGACTGATGGTGGCCAAGATGTGTTAAAGGTATGTGCCATTTTCATAAGGATATACCCCTTTGTTGTGGTGACTAGATTAGGCTGGGTCTTGAAACACCACCACCACCCACCCACCCCCCACCCCCACCCCAGCCCAACTTAATCGGCTTTGAGACTCTTGGGTGCTGAGCAGGGGGCACTTGCTGTCTCTGTAGTGACATCGTCTCAGCTGGGAGAGGGATTTGAGGTGAGAGGGGATGTGTGGAACAGCATTAGATGAAGTTTCTTCTGGTCTGATAGTATGCCACTTCAGTGCTCTAACACTTCGGTTGGAGGAGTGAGGCCAGGATTGCACGCCAGGCTGTCACAATGGGACGACATGGTGGCTTAATGATTAGCACTACGCTATTGCCTCTCAGCGCCAGGGGCCAGGGTTCGATTCCTGCCTCAGGCACCTGTCTGTGTGGAGTTTGCACATCCTCCCCTTGTCTGTATGGGTTTTCTCCGGGTGATCCAGTTTCCTCCACAATCTGAAGATGTGCGGGTCAGGTGAGTTGGCCATGCTAAATTGCCCATAGTGTTAGGTGCATTGGTCAGGGGTAAATATAAGTTAGGGGAATGGGTCTGTGGGGGTTAATCTTCTGAAGGTTGGTGTGAACTTGTTGGGCCGAAGGGCCTGTTTCAATACTGTAGGTAATCTAATCTAATGTCTTTGATGAATAGAAGAGGGTAAAAGTGCTGAAAGTAAGTTGAATGCAGAGTGCCAGATACTAACCAGCGCATGCTACCACATGTGACCGTTTACATACAGGATTTCCGATGGAAATGTTGACAGGCAGTTTTATGGTAGAAGTACAAGTAAGCATTGTTAATGGGAAGTCCTTGACAGGAGGATCATGGACTGACAGGTTTTCATTAATCCTGTATTAGATTGGAGATTAACAAGCAGCAGTACAGTAAACTGGTTCTATTTCCCACAGGAGAAGGAGGCATTTCAGTTTTGGCTGAAAATGGGTGTGGATGGACTGAGTGTGTCAGGGATCGAGGAAGTTCTAACTTCGGTAAGTGCGTGACCCCTTTCTTGCATTTACACCCCCCACCCGCTGTCACGCAGTGCTGTTGACAGTTGGTGTATTTGCTGCATTGACTGTGTGGTACTCGCAAATAAACTGCAGGGTGGCATGAGGTATCCCACCTTCACAATACAGTCCCTGTCCTGCAGTGGAAGTGGGGAATCTGCTGCATGATCTCACCAGGAAGAGAGCCCCCTTACTAACCAGAGTTGAAGGAACCTACCTCCTCATCTGCCTGTGTTGCTTTCTCAGTCCCGCGCTCTCTTGATCTCTCTCTTTACCACCCTGGCTGAAGCCTGGCTGTCTGAGTAACATCATCTTCATTTAAATTGCTGGCTGAGTTTTGATTTCTTGTTGAAATTGTCACAGGCTCCCCACAGAGTGATTGAGTGGCAGAACCTCACCAAGAATTTCTCTGGGGATGATGACCCAAGGTAAGGAACAGTCTTGTCACAATACCAGCTCACAGCATGTACCATTTGAGACATGTATACACACAAGCTGATCTCTTTCACTCCCTTCCATATTAATATTTAGTTATTGTCCCCCAGGATTTTCATTGCTGGCACAGCCATTTCTGAAAATGAGGAGATTCTGCAGCTGTTGAATCGATCAGATACTGACCTTTTCTTCAGTTACTATCTCCGACAAATCTTTTTGACTTCGAAGCCTCCAGTTGCAAAGAGCGTTCAGCAAAGTGTGGAGAAGTACATCGAGAACTGCGGCAAGTCCTGGCCAAGCTGGGCGGTATGTAACCTGTGGTGCAGTGGTGCCTTCTGTGGTGCTCCGGTCCGAATGGAGTGGGCTGTTGTTTGAGCTGGCGGGTTGTATTTAGGGAGGGAGCTGTTGACTGATTCATGTGTTATGGCTAATACTGATGCTTAGAGTCTCTGTGCAGCTTTCAGGTTATGAAATGGGTCACATGGCATCGTCGATACAGCAACACCTTCATGGACTGGTCCACATGATGCTCTTCACGCTCCCCGGGACTCCTTTTATTTATTATGGAGATGAGATCGGCTTGGAAGACAACCAGGTACAGACACTGGTTTGTGCTCGGGGTGGGGTGGGGGGGGCGGAGGAGGAGTGTGGGGGGGGGTGAGGAATAGGTTAGAGACAGGTGGATGAGGAGATGGTGGGGGGCTGCATGCTGCAGAGCCTGTACAAAGATTACAAACTTGATAGAAATTAGGAGCAGGATTAGGACATTTGGCCCTTCAAGGCTGCTCTGGCATTGATAATGATCGCATCTGATCATCCGAATCAATACCCTGTTCCTGCTTTTCCCCCATATCCTCTGATCCCTTTAGCCCCCAAGTGCTAAATCCAACTTCAACATTTTAAAATCGTACAATGTTTTGGCTATGATTGTTTCTGTGGCAGAGGATTCTACAGGCTCACTACACCATGGATGAAGACAGTTCTCCTCTTCAGTCCTAAATGGTTTACCTGGTATCTTTAGATTGTGGTCCCTGGTTCTGGACTCCCTGGTTATTGGGATCCCTGTCTAGTCCTGTTCAGATTTTATAAGGCTCTGAGATTTCCCCACTCATTCTTCTGAACAGTGCAAATATATTCCCAACTGGTTCAACCCCTTTACAAAGGTCAATCCCACCAGCCCAGGGATCAGTCTGAGGATTAGGAACTAAAAACGTTGCAGCTTACTAATGGTTGCTGACTGGGTTCCCCACAGTCTCAACAATCAGAACTAAGTCATCAACTTGAGGCTGTCAGGCAAGTTGCTCTCTTGAAAGTGACTTATGGAAATATCCACTCTGTTCTTTCCATAAATCACTTTCAAGAGGCACTGGTGGGTGAGGTCTTTGTAGTGTCCTGTGGGCAATGTCCCATGATTGACACCTCTATGATCAGATGATTTGGGAACTTGTGTGGAAATTGAGTGAATCCCTTTCTCATGGACATTACATTGTAGATTCTGTGTTTAAATAGTTCTGACCTTGTGTGTTGTCTGCAGGTAAACAAGGGAAATGCCCCATGGATGCTGTGGAATAATTCAGCAAATGGAGGCTTCACGTCCAAACAGAGTTTTCGTGAAGCCCCACTGTTAAATCAAACAGTCCAGGTTAGTGTTTCAGTTACCTCACTGTGGTTTTATATTTACAACCTTTCTTTTAAAAAAAACAAAATACACTCTCCATTATCATGTCTGCCTCTTTGACTGATCCTTGCTAGGATACAGCTCTCATACACACTGACTCTCATGAGTACAGGCTGTGTCACTCACTCACACACACTCTCTCCTCTCCTCTCTCTTGTACAGGCTTTCTCAGATACACACGCTCTCACTGGGATTTGCATACACACACTCTGACTCTCACAGGGGTATGGACCATCTCTTCCCTCTGCCTCTCTCTTCCGCCCTACCCCAACCCACTGGGGTATTAGGCTGTGTGCTCTCCCATGCTGTAAACTGCTCTGTGAACCTGAATGGCTTATTTAAAATGCTTTGAAGTTGTTTTTTTTTGCTGTCTCTCTATAGGGTCAGAAATCCCCTCCATCTCTCCTGTCTCTGTTTAAGAAGCTGAGCTTGCTGAAAATCAAGGAGCGATCATTGCAATTTGGCGAGTTCCAGTCTGTCCACAGCAAAGGAAATGTCTATGGATACACTCGGGTCTGGGACCAAAGTGACCGGTTCCTTGTCTTGGTCAACCTCGACACCCAGTCTACAGTGGTGACGCTGGAGGATAGCTCCCTCCCAGCCAAAGCTTCCATTGAGCTGAGCTCAAACACTGAGAGGTCAGAGGGAGAAATCAGTTTGACTGATATTCATCTGAATGCAGGCGAGGGTCTGCTGTTGAACTTCCCTTATGTTGCGTGAGATGTTGACACCCCCTCACACTGACCCCAAGTGTAGCAACAGATCTTGGGGATGGGATTAAATTCTCAATCTTTTACTCTCACATTCCATGGTTAACATGCTTTCTGGTTTAATTGTATTCCTCAGTAATTGCAGTTTCTTTCTAAAGTCCCTTGTGGAACTTCTTGTGGAGCTTATGATTAACTCTTAGCTCTTGTCACCCACACAGCAACAGAGTCTGACCACTTGCATCTTCCTGATATGGTCTGTGCATTTTGAAAGTAAAACCCGCACAACTTCCCAAAACCTTAAAATCACACTGCACTGTCCTGGACTGAATTGTGATAGTTTTCATCACGCAGTACCTTCCAGGGTTGATTCTGTTTAGTAACTTTGTGCATGTGGAAACAGCAAAGTTGTCTTTTGTTGTTAATTAAATGTTCAGCATGGCCTGCCTTTTGTTCACTTTTTTCAAAATCTGACTAACGTTTTTGAATCTTTTATATCTTTTGTTTCAATAAATAATTTTGAAAGAAGGTTCCTGATCAAAAGACCTTTTTTGTTTTCATTATTGAGTCTGAAGGTTTCCCACTGGGCCAGTACAGAGGGAGAATCACTCTCAGAAAAGGCCAACCCCTCAGTCAAGTACATTAACTGGCTACTGACCTTATTGTGGTTGTAGGAGCTTGCAATGTTCAATTTGGCTGTGTATCCAACAATGCAAACAGGTACTTCAGTGCCCTCATCACTGTTTACCATCAGTTAGGACAGAGGTTTTTAAAGATACCACATAAGTGCACATTCTGAGGAGGAGTTGATTTGTTGGTGGAGGTTTAGTGACAGAGTTTCTGACCGCTGGTGTCTCAAATGGGTTTTGCATTTCTGCTTAAATCTTTCTTTTGCAGTTGTAATCTTCAGGGTGGATAAGGGGAAACTAGTTGACGTAGTTTATTCAGATTTTCAAAAGTCATTTTAAGGTGTGACCCAAGATTGTCCCACAGCATTCAGGCTGATTTGGTTGGAGGTCACATGATCAGAATGGGTGAGGAATTGGCTAATGAACTGAATATTCATAAAATGTTGCATTTTTAGATAGTTGTGACTCTTTTGACTGGATATGGCGATGAGACGAAGTATTTATTTGACGGGAGGGTCCTCTATGACCAAGTCTTTACTCCAGGTTTCATCGGTGTTAAATTGTCAATAATGAACTTGCCCCATCCATTGTTAATATAGGAGTAGGCTGGTCAGCCCTAGAGCCTGTTCTACCAGTCAAGGGGATCGTGGCTAGCCTGTGGCTAACTTCCATATACAGAACAATCTCTGTTATCCGAACATCAGTTATCCAAATATTGGATTATCTGAACAAGATCTCCAGGTCCTGTAAAAACGTTATCATTATCCAAACAAAATACTCCACGCCGGTCTCGTTTGGATAAGTGAGGTTGTTCTGTACCTGGATTGTATGATTCTAACTTCGATAAGTATCTGAATAGGAAAGGTTTGGAAGGATATGGGCCAGAAGCAGGCACTTTACTTTGGGATTATGTTCAGCATGGACTAGTTGGATGGAAGGGTTTGTTTCTGTGCTGTGAGTGACTCTCAAATGTGCCTTTGGCCCTTTTTTGATGAACAAGCAATCGTATTTCTCAGATTTCATCGAATCCCCTACAGTGTGGAACAGGCCCTTCTGCTCTAAACATTCACACCGACTTTCTGAAGAGTAACCCACCCAGACCCGGTCCCCTAGCCTATTATCCCACATTTACCCCAGCCTAATGCATTTACCCCTGCCTAATGCAGACCCGGTCCCCTAGCCTATTATCCCACATTTACCCCTGCCTAATGCATTTAACCTTCACATCCCTGAACACTATGGGCAATTTAGCATAGGCATCTCTCTTGCATACCTTTTGGATTGTGGGAAGAAATGTGAACACCTAGAAGAAACCCACGCAGACATGAGAATGTGCAAACTCCACACAGACAGTTGCCAGAGGCTGGAATCGAACCTATGTTCCTGGTGCTGTGAGGCAGTAGTGCTAACCACTGAGCCACATGCCACCTTATTTAAATTTAACTGATCTTGCAAGGACTGCTGTTCATGGAAGAGCGTTCTAAATTTCTCACCCTTTGTGTGTTGAAGTACATCCTAATATCACTCCTGAACAGTCTAGCCTTCATTGTCAGACTATGCCAATGGTTTCAAAATCCTCAACCATTGGAAATAGTTCATCTTATTAACAGAAAAAAACAGATATATTATCTTGAAGAGAGCACATTGGTTTATTTTGGAGATGGAAACTTTGGATTTGTGTCCAGAGAGGGGTTTCACAAAGTTTACAGTAGGTGCTGAGTATTTGAAGGTCTCCCTGAATGCCGAGGAAGACTTATGCTGCAGTCATAGTACTCGGTAAGAATGGCTATTTACTATTTGCAGACAATACATTCTCACCCCTGGTAAACAACTACAAAGAACTATAAACCACACCCATGCATGCAGTCAGAAAAACACTGGTGTAATGGATGGAAGAGGAAAAGGTACTGAGGAAATATTTCAGCTACACTAATCTTTGAGATTCAATTAAGTGTCTGCCTTCTGTTTCTGAAGGCGTTCCTTTGGGGGTTTTTTATGCTTCTAAAGGAGGCACTCAGCAATTTGTTCGCAAATTCTAAAGACTCTGGCTTATTGGTTAAAAGGAACAGCTGACAGCTTGGGTTAAAATATCCATTTTCTATTTAGCTTCAGGTGAGAGAGGGGTCTGACAGTTTCTCACTGTGTGGTTCATACCCACATGCTGTCACCTACTCTGAAACCAATCAGCGCTCTCTTGCTGACCAAGTCTCACTTTGTACACATCTCTAGTGCCCTGCTATTGATTTGCATTATCCCCACTGCTCACAAAACATGAGTTACAGCAGCTTGCCTTTTAATAGGTCAGCAGTTCCATTCCCTGTCTTTTAAACAAAATGGTTCTTTTCCTAATTCAGTCCCCTATCAAAAGTGAAGTGATGTGGTCTTTAGAGACCTCCAACCTTACCAGATCTAATTGAAACTTACAGAATACCAAAAGGCCTGGACAGAGGATGTTGAGATGTCTCCACTAACCAGAGAGACAAGGACCTGAGGGCACAACTTTAAAGTAAAGGGAAGACCCTTTTAGAAAGGAGAGGAGGAGAAACGTCTTCAGCCAGAGTGGTGGATCTATGGAATTCATTGCCACAGAATACTCTGGAGGCCAGGTTATTGAATATATTTAAGGCAGAGATAGACCAGTTCTTAAGTATCAGGGGTTACAGGGAGAAAGCAGGCGAATGGAGTTGAGAAACCTATCAGACATGATTGAATGGCGAAGCAGACTTGATGGGCCGAAGATAAAACCATTTCAAAAATGCATTTTGTCACAAGACATTGTACAGAAGTAACACCATATTATTGCATTCATTTATCTCATGTTCCTCATCACCCAACCAAATAATTTTATACAATCTGGGTATTTCCTAAACCTTTAACAGAACCTGTCGTTTCACTCTCTGGACAATTCCTCTGCAGTTTGAAGATCTTTGCCAGCAATGTGAATCATCTTTACAGTAAATGATTGAAATGGAAGACTTTGTCTAAACAGTCTCATATTTTGAGTTTAAACCTTTTGAGTGAAAGCCAGTGGATTAAGATCAGTGTTTCTCTCTGTTATTGTGTCAGACCTAGACTTCAAAAGTTTGGAGAACTATTTACAATCTCAAAGTCTCATTTTCTACTGTAGAGTATTTCTTACCATCCTGCTTTAGTTTCTTCGAGAAATCCTCTGCTGGCTTTTTTATTCCTGACTCCTCATTGTGCAAAAGCTGATACCTATCCACAAGTCACACAATGATTGAACTGCAGAAAGAGACCATTCGGCCCCTCCTCCATACGTTGACTCTTCAAATAAGCATTGTTCCCATATTCCTGCATCCCATTTCGATCCAAATAATCATCCAATGCCATCTCAAATTGAACCTGCCTCCACCACAGTTCCAGTCAATGCACTCCATCCCTATATCCTTGTCGAGTGAAACAGTTTTTCCTCACATTTTCTTCTTTTACAAAGTACTTTCAGGTTGTGAGCTCTCATTCTCACTTTTTTATATGGAAGCAGTACAGCTACTGTATGCAGATCTCTGATTACTCTGAAAACTTCTATCAGATCTCAGCCTATTCCCAAACTCTCCAAACTATGCTCATAGCTGAAGTTTCTCATCTCTGGAGCCATTCTTGTGAATTTCTGTAACTCACTACAGCACTCTCTCCAATGCTTTATAACATCTTGCCTATAATTTTGAGCCCAACTGTACACAATACTCCAGATGAGATCTAACCAGTGCCTCAATTCAGTTCACATCATCTCCTTGTTCTTGTCATCTACGACCCTAAATTTTTTTTAGATTAGATTACTTACAGTGTGGAAACAGGCCCTTTGGCCCAACAAGTCCACACCGACCGGCCGAAGCGCAACCCACCCATACCCCTACATTTACCCCTTACCTAACACTACGGGCAATTTAGCATGGCCAATTCACCTGACCCGCACATCTTTGGACTGTGGGAGGAAACCGGAGCACCCGGAGGAAACCCACGCAGACACGGGGAGAACGTGAAAACTCCACACAGTCAGTCGCCTGAGGCAGGAATTGAACCCTGTTCTCTGGCGCTGTGAGGTAGCAGTGCTAACCACTGTTGCCACCGTGCCACCCACTAATTTAAAAAGCCTTGAGGACATTGTATATTTTATTAACTGCTTTCCCCACCTGCCCTGCCACCTTCAGTGACCTGTGCACATGTACCCTCAGGTCCCTCTGCTCCTGCACCCCTTTTAGAATTGTACCTCCTATTTTATATTGTCTTTCAACATTCTCCTGACCAAGGTGTATCACCTCATATTTCTCTTCATCTATCATCCACTCCACCAGCCCGTCAATGTCCATCCGTCACCAATTCACCCACTCCACCCACCCGTCAATGTCCATCCGTCACCAATTCACCCACTCCACCCACCCGTCAATGTCCATCTGTCACCAATTCACCCACTCCACCCACCCGTCAATGTCCATCTGTCACCGATTCACCCACTCCACCCACCCGTCAATGTCCATCCGTCACCAATTCACCCACTCCACCCACCCGTCAATGTCCATCTGTCACCGATTCACCCACTCCACCCACCCGTCAATGTCCATCCGTCACCGATTCACCCACTCCACCCACCCGTCAATGTCCATCTGTCACCGATTCACCCACTCCACCAGCCCGTCAATGTCCATCTGTTACCGATTCACCCACTCCACCCACCCGTCAATGTCCATCCGTCACCGATTCACCCACTCCACCCACCCGTCAATGTCCATCCGTCACCAATTCACCCACTCCACCCACCCGTCAATGTCCATCCGTTACCGATTCACCCACTCCACCCACCCGTCAATGTCCATCTGTTACCGATTCACCCACTCCACCCACCCGTCAATGTCCATCCGTCACCAATTCACCCACTCCACCCACCCGTCAATGTCCATCCGTCACCAATTCACCCACTCCACCCACCCGTCAATGTCCATCCGTCACCAATTCACCCACTCCACCAGCCCGTCAATGTCCATCTGTCACCAATTCACCCACTCCACCCACCCGTCAATGTCCATCTGTCACCGATTCACCCACTCCACCCACCCGTCAATGTCCATCTGTCACCAATTCACCCACTCCACCCACCCGTCAATGTCCATCCGTCACCGATTCACCCACCCGTCAATGTCCATCTGTCACCGATTCACCCACTCCACCCACCCGTCAATGTCCATCTGTCACCGATTCACCCACTCCACCCACCCGTCAATGTCCATCTGTCACCGATTCACCCACTCCACCCACCCGTCAATGTCCATCCGTCACCAATTCACCCACTCCACCCACCCGTCAATGTCCATCTGTCACCGATTCACCCACTCCACCCACCCGTCAATGTCCATCTGTTACCGATTCACCCACTCCACCCACCCGTCAATGTCCATCTGTCACCAATTCACCCACTCCACCCACCCGTCAATGTCCATCCGTCACCAATTCACCCACTCCACCCACCCGTCAATGTCCATCTGAAGTTCCACCTTGTTCTCCTCACAGTTTGCAGTTCTCCCAAGTTTCGCATAACCTACAAACTTTGAAACTGACTGCTACACACCAAGATCCAGATCATTAATATACATCAAGTTAAGCAAGGGTAACCATACTGACCCCTGGGGAATTGCACTGCAACCGTTCCTCCAGGCCAAGAAATATTGATTGACAGTTACTCTCTCAGGATGTTCATGTATTCCTGATGAAGGGCTTTTGCCCGAAACGTCGAATTTCCTGTTCCTTGGATGCTGCCTGACCTGCTGCGCTTTAACCAGCAACACATTTTCAGTATGTATTTGGAAAGGCAAGGACTGATTCGGGATAGTCAACATGGCTTTGTGAGTGGGAATTCATGTCTCGCAAACTTGATTTGAGTTTTTTGAAGAAGTAACACTGAGGATTGATGAGGGCAGAATGGTAGATGTGATCTATGTGGACTTCAGTAAGGTTTTTGACAAGGTTCCCCATGGGAGGCTGGTGAGCAAGGTTAGATCTCACAGAATACAGGGAGTACTCACTATTTGGATGCAGAACTGGCTCAAAGGTAGAAGACAGGGTAGTGGTGGAGGGTTGCTTTTCAGACTGGAGGCCTGTTGCCAGTGGAGTGCTGCAAGGATTGATGCTGGGTCCTCTACTTTTCATCATTTATGTAAATGATTTGGATGTGAATGTAAGAGATATAGTTAGTATGTTTGCTGATGACACCAAAATTGGAGCTATCGTGGACAATGAAGAAGGTTACCTCCGATTACAACAGGATCTTGATCAGGTAGACCAATGGGCTGAGAAGTGGCAGATGGAGTTTAATTTAGATAAATGTGAGGTGCTGCATTTTGGGAAAGCATATCTTAGTAGGACTTGTAAACTTAATGGTAAGGTCCTAGGGAGAGTTGCTGAACAAAGAGACCTTGGAGTGCAGGTTCATAGCTCCTTGAAAGTGGAGTTGCAGGTAGATAGGATAGTGAAGAAGGCATTTGGTATGCTTTCCTTTATTGGTCAGAGTATTTAGTACAGGAGTTGGGAGGTCATGTTGCGGCTGTTCAGGACAGCGGTTAGGCTCCTGTTGGAATATTGTGTACAATTCTGGTCTCCTTCATATCAGAAGGATGTTGTGAAACTTGAAAGGGTTCAGAAAAGATTTACAAGGCTATTGCCAGGGTTAGAGGATTTGAGCTACAGGGAAAGGCTGAACAGGCTGGGGCTGTTTTCCCTGGAGCGTCGGAGGTTTACAAAATTATGAGGGGCATGGATAGGGTAAATAGACAAAGTCTTTTCCCAAGCGTGGAGAGTCCAGAACTAGATGGGAAAGATATAAAAGAGACCTGAGAGGCAACGTTTTCACTCAGAGGGTGGTACATGTATGGAATAAGCTGCCAGAGGAAGTGGTGGAGGCTGGTGCAACTGCAACATTTAAAAGGCATCTGGATGGGTATATGATTAGAAAGGGTTTGGAGGGATATGGGCCGGGTGCTGGTAGGTGGGACTAGATTGGGTTGGGATATCTGGTTGGCATGGAGGGTTGGACCGAAGGGTCTGTTTCCATGCTGTACATCTCTATGACTCTTTCCTATCACTCAGCCCATTTTGTATCCATGTTGCTACCGACTATTTTAAATCGATGACTTGTAACTGTTGTGGACAGTATCAAATGCATTCATGTATACCACATTAACAGCATTACCCTCATCAAGCTTTTCTGTTGGCTCTGATAAAGAAACTCCAGACCATAAGCCCATAAGACATAGGAGTGGAAGTAAGGCCATTCGGCCCATCGAGTCCACTCCACCATTCAATCATGGCTGATTGGCATTTCAACTCCACTTACCAGCATTAATTCCTCGAGACAACAAGAATCTATCGATCTCGGCCTTGAAGACATTTAGCGTCCCGGCCTCCACTGCACTCCGTGGCAATGAATCCCACAGGCCCACCACTCTCTGGCTGAAGAAATGTCTCCGCATTTCTGTTCTGAATTGACCCCCTCTAATTCTAAGGCTGTGTCCACGGGTCCTAGTCTCCTCACCTAACGGAAACAATTTCCTAGCGTCCACCTTTTCCAAGCCATGTATTATCTTGTACGTCTCTATTAAGTCTCCCCTCAATCTTCTAAACTCCAACGAATACAATCCCAGGATCCTCAGCCGTTCCTCATATGTTAGACCTGCCATTCCAGGGATCATCCGTGTGAATCTCTGCTGGACACGCTTCAGTGCCAGTATGTCCTTCCTGAGGTGTGGGGACCAAAACTGGACACAGTACTCCAAATGGGGCCTAACCAGAGCTTTATAGAGTCTCAGTAGCACATCTCTGTTTTTATATTCCAACCCTCTTGAGATAAGAGACAACATTGCATTTGCTTTCTTAATCACGGACTCAACCTGCATGTTTACCTTTAGAGAATCCTCGACTAGCACTCCCAGATCCCTTTGTACTTTGGCTTTACTAATTTTCTCACCATTTAGAAAGTAGTCTATGCTTTTATTCTTTTTGCCAAAGTGCAAGACCTCGCACTTGCTCACGTTAAATTCCATCAGCCATTTCCTGGACCACTCTCCCAGCCTGTCTAGATCCTTCTGTAGCCTCCCCACTTCCTCAGTACTACCTGCCTGTCCACCTAACTTCGTATCATCGGCAAACTTCGCTAGAATGCCCCCAGTCCCCTCATCCAAATCATTAATATATAATGCGAATAGCTGTGGCCCCAACACCGAACCCTGCGGGACACCGCTCGTCACCGGCTGCCATTCTGAAAAAGAACCTTTTATTCCAACTCTCTGCCTTCTGTTAGACAGCCAATCCTCAATCCATCCCAGCAGCTCACCTCGAACACCATGGGCCCTCACCTTGCTCAGCAGCCTCCCGTGTGGCACCTTATCAAAGGCCTTTTGAAAGTCTAGATAGACCACATCCACTGGGTTTCCCTGGTCTAACCTACTTGTTACCTCTTCAAAAAACTCCAACAGGTTTGTCAGGCATGACCTCCCCTTACTAAATCCATGTTGACTTGTTCTAATCAGACTCTGCTCTTCCAAGAATTTAGTAACCTCATCCTTAATGATGGATTCTAGAATTTTACCAACAACCGAGGTTAAACTGATTGGCCTATAATTTTCCATCTTTTGCCTTGATCCTTTCTTGAACAAGGGGGTTACAACAGCCATCTTCCAATCATCTGGGACCTTTCCTGACTCCAGTGACTCTTGAAAGATCTCAACCAATGCCTCTGCTATTTCCTCAGCCACCTCTCTCAGAACTCTAGAGTGTATCCCATCGGGGCCAGGAGATTTATCAATTTTAAGACCTTTTAACTTTTCTAGCACTATCTCTTTCGTAATGGCAACCATACTCAACTCAGCCCTGTGACTCCCTTTAATTTTTGGGATATTACTCATGTCTTCCACAGACCTACACTACATCTTCATGAAATCCTGACTTTATAAAATACCTATTTATTGATGCCTGCATTTTCCTACATGACCTGCTTTTGGAATTTCGTGTCACTTGCGATATCTATTTGCAATTTTAAAAAAAGATTCATGATATGAGGGTGTCATTGGGTATAACTACGTTTATTGCCTATCTCTAATTGCCCAGAGGGCAGTTAAGAGACATGGTTCTGGTGTCACCCATAGGCGGTTTCCTTCTCTAAAATGTCATTAGTGATCTAACTGGGTTTTTCCTAACAATTGGCAAGGGATTCATGGTCATCATTAGACTCCTAATTCCAGATTTTTATTGGATTCAAATTCTACCATGGTAGGATTTGAACCCAGGTCCCAGAACACTGCCTGGATCCTTGGATTAATTACCTGGAGATATTGCCAGTAGGCCATCACCTCCCCTAATATCTGAATGGTACCACCACTTGTTAAATAATCATCCATTCTTAATCCACAGATCTCTGAGAAATATACACTTCTTCATCAAAACACCCATTTGACAATAATAACAGCTGGGAACTCCTTCAGTCTCAGCGTCAGTGTGAACTGGTGAAGAATCCTCAGTCTTTTGTTCTAACAGTCCTTTTACCAAATCAATTCCCATTCAAAAGTGGAAGTCAAATAAAAAATGTAGAGTCTACATTATACTTTGCTTTTGTAAGTGCATTTTTAACACTTCTTCAAAAACAAATTCCAGCATTTTCAACAGCTGGGGTCAGGCCCAGTGAACTGTGGTTCCCCATTCTCTCTCTCCCCCACCCCTCCCCCCACTCTCTCTCCCACTCTCTCTCTCCCCAACTCTCTCTCTTTCTTGCTCTCTCTCTCCCCCACTCTCCTTTTCTTCCATTCTCTTTCTCTGTCCATTCTTTCTTGAAAAGCAGTGTAACATTTGCCAACTTCCAATCTGATGGGACTATTCATTCAACATATCACCATCACTGCAGCCACATCTTTTTTGAGCCCGAGCATAGGACACTTGGTCCTATGGATTCATCAGATTTTGCCCCCTCAGTTTCTCCATTTCTTTTCCTGTTAATATTGACTTTTTCCTCACTCTTTTTAACTCTTAGGTTACTGTTTATTTCTGAAATGGACCGTATGTCTTTTGCTGTGGAGACAGGCAGAATATATTTCTTCAATACTTCAGCCATTTACTCATTCCCCACAATAATTTATCATGTCTCAGCTCCAAGGCACCAATGTTTCTTTTTAGCTCCTCTCTTTTACATTCTTCTAAAAGTTCTTACAATCTCTCCTTCTATCTGTGGCTAGTTCACCCTCACATACCATTTTCCCCCTTGTTTATTACTTTTTTTGCTGTCCCTTTGCTGGGTTCTGAAACACTCACATTTCTCCGACTTGTTTAATTTTATAATATTATGAGCCTCTTCTTTAAACTAACATAATCCTTACCTTGAATGAGAAGCCCCAAACCTTGAAGTATCATTAATTTCCTGAGTGAGCCATGGATGGGTCTTTCTTACTGAATTTTTGTTATTCAATTGAACATGTTCACTTTTATTGAACATTTTGAATTATTTCTTTAAATATTTTCCTTGTTCATTTACAGTCAACCTAAGTCAGTTCTCCTTTTATACCAATGTAATTAGCTTTAAAATTCTTGTTTGTTTAGAGCTTGTCACTTTCAAACTTAACATGGAAATCAATGGTGCTGTGATCATTACTGCCTGGTGGATCTTTTACAGCAGCATTCCGAAATAATTCTTCTTTGTTACACAATACTAAATCGAAGATAGCTTTATCCCTTGTCAATTCCACAATGGGTTGCTCCAAGAAATTGTCACACAGTATTCTATAATTCCATCTTCTTGTCTACTTTTGCTTGGCCCAGCCTCCATGAAGATTAAACTCCACGACAATTTTCACGTTGCTTTTGTTCACAAGCCTCAGTAAGTTATTGTTTACAGCTCTGTCCAATATTTTAACTGGTCAGTGGTCTATGAACTAGTTGTGCCAGTGTTTTCTAACTCTTGATCTTCTTACTTCCACATGGATTGATCCTCTGAGGGTGGCACGGTGGCTCAGTGATTAGCACTGCTGTCCCTGAGTGCCAGTGACCCAGGTTTGATTCCAGCTTTCCCTGGAGCGTTGGATGCTGAGGGGTGACCTTATAGAGGTTTACAAAATTATGAGGGGCATGGATAGGGTAAATAGGCAAAGTCTTCTCCCTGGGGTTGGGGAGTCGAGAAGTAGAGGGCATAGGTTTAGGGTGAGAGGGGAAAGATATAAAAGAGACCTAAGGGGCAACTTTTTCACGCCGATGGTGTTACGTGTATGGAATGAGTTGCCAGAGGAAGTGGTGGAGGCTGGTACAATTGCAACATTTAAGAGGCATTTGGATGGGTATATGAATAGGAAGGGTTTGGAGGGATATGGGCCGGGTGCTGGCAGGTGGGACTAGATTGGGTTGGGATATCTGGTCAGCATGGACGGGTTGGACCAAAGGGTCTGTTTCCATGCTGTACATCTCTACGACTATGAAACTTTGCAGAGGAACATAGACACATTGAGTGAGTAGGCAAAGGTCTGGCAGATGGAATACAATATTAATAAATGTGGTTATGTATTTTGGTAGGAGTAACAGAAAAATAGATTATTACTTGAATAATAAAAGGTTGCAGCATGCTGATTTGCAGAGGAACCTGGGTGTCTTTGTGCATGAACCACAGAACTTGGTCTGCAGATACAACAGGTAATTCAGAAGGCAAATGGAATTTTGTCCTTCATTGCTAAAGGGTTTGAGATTAAAAGCAGAGGTATGTTACAGCTGTACAAGGTGCTGGTGAGACCATATCTGTAGTACTTTGTGCAGATTTGGCCTCCTTACTTAAGAAAGGATGTACTGGCACTAGAGGGAGGAAGTTTATTAGGTTGATTCTGGAATTGAGGGAGTTGGTTTATGAGGAGAGGCTAAGTTGATTTGGATTATATTAATTGGAATTTAGAAGAATGAAGGGGGGTCTTATAGAAACATATAAAAGTACGAAGGGAATCGATGAAATAGAAATAGAGAGCATGTTTCCACTCATAGGGGAAACTAGGACAAGAGAGCATGGCTGAAAATGTGTTGCTGAAAAAGCGCAGCAGGTCAGGCAGCATCCAAGGAGCAGGAGAATCGACGTTTCGGGCATAAGCCCTTCTTCAGGAATCGTCGATTCTCCTGCTCTTTGGATGCTGCCTGACCTGCTGCGCTTTTCTAGCAACACATTTTCAGCTCTGATCTCCAGCATCTGCAGTCCTTACTTTCCCCCAAGAGAGCATGGCCTCAAGATTAGAGGTAGCAGGTTTACAACTGAACTAAGAAGGAATGTCTTCACACACAGGATTGTGGAATTCCTTGCTCAGGGAAGTAGTTGACGCTACTTCAGTAAGCGCTTTTAAAGCTGAGGTAGTTACTTTTTTCAAAAATAAAGGAATTAAGGGATAGAGTGAAAACATGGGTTAAGTGGAGCTGAGTCCACGGAAAGATTAACCATGATTTTATTGAATGGCAGGGCAGGCTCGAAGGGCCGGACAGCCTACTCCTGCTCCTAGTTCTTGTATTCTCTTAGCTCCACCTGATGAAGGAGCTTGTGATTTCATACAATCCTGACGGACTATAAGCTGGTGTTGTGTGATTTCTGACACCGGCCTCTCCACATCATTCCCAGAGACTGTCATTGTTTTCCTTTGGAAAGGTTGAGGTGGTTTGGGGGCACAGTGTCCTTGTATATATCCCAACCAGGGAACCAAGGATTACAGGGAAAAGGGGCAGGAAAGTGAAGGTGAGCAATACCAGATCAGGCATAATCCCTCAAAGAACAGGGTCAAATTGTACGTAACAAGCCAAGATGAGGCGCTATACAAATGCAACATACAATCGGCTATTCACTTCCGGGTACAGCCCTCGGGTCATATTCCAGCGAAGGCCACGTGGGTCTAATAGGCCCGCCCATATACTGCACCAATGTTTCCGGTTGTGTCATGCACCGCAGGCCTATTTCCGGTTATACCACGTGCTCTGACCTGTTTCCGGTTATGTCACGTGTTCGGACCTGTTTCTGGTTATATCACGTGGTCGGGCCTATTTCCGGTTATATCACGTGCTCGGGCCTGTTTCCGGTTATATCACGTGGTCGGGCCTGTTTCCGGTGGTGTATCCTGTTTCCGTTCACCTTGCCGACTCTCTTCACTCGCCATGTCCGCTCTCCTCCGGGGACTCGTGGGCCGTGCCGCCCCGCTCCGCCCGCCCTTCACCATTGCCCGGGCCCGGCTCAACAGCAAGGCGTCCGACAGCGAGATCGGGCCCGCGGTGAGTCCACCCGAGAGGCCGCGGACCCTCCGACAGCGCGACGCTCCCTCAGTCCCGGCCGCCGGGGGACGGGGGCCGGGGGCTCCCCCAGGGTCTGGGGGCCGGGTGGGGGGTACTCCCCCCGAGTCTGTGTGGGGAGCGGGGGGGTGTGTGGGTTGGGGGGCGGGTGTG